>NW_024882573.1:0-167500 GCF_019059575.1 Amphibalanus amphitrite
TGTTTATTTGGAGTTAGTAGGTGCGGTGTTTAGATGGCGCGTGATTTTTCATTTTGGCTTAAATTTACCCCAGTTTCTGAGTTCAGTATTGTTGGACTCATGATCAAGCTTGTATCAAAAACCGACACTTTTTACACTTCACCAGCCGCAACTTCGCACGTTGATGACGCAGGCCGTGCCAGCCGCTGTATATCAGCCGCTATAAAAACCTACGGCACATCTCTGCAGCCATTGCAGCGTCGGCCGGGCTCCCGAACCGGCCCCTGGCCGCTCCATTTCTCCTCGTGTGGCCACTGACAGCTGCCGCTTCAAAGCCAAGAGAGCTGCGGCCCAGCCTCCCCCTCCTCTCCTCCCCGGCAGTCCGACCCCCAAGCCGTTGCATCACCATGGCGCGCTGAGCTGCGGCCATCGGCGGCGCGTCGGTGGCTAATTTGGCTCAGTGCCCAGCCCAGTGCGCCGTGGTGCCCGCTCCGTGTCGGCGGGAGGGATGTCCGAATGTCCAGATGTCCGGCTGTGCGATGTCCGAATGTCCAATATATTTTCATATGTCCATTAGACCATCTCCTGATGTCCATGATGTGGCGCCAACGCTAACTTGTTGCATACCTTCGATCGAGTTGCCGCATATGCACCAAAAACACCACATGCTACCAACAAAAGATTCAAAGCTCCACCTCAGAATGGGGAGACATCTCTGAACTCCGTGCACTCCGTTGCTCGTCATCAAACCGGGACTTGTTAGGCGGTGGATAGCACGGCGGACGGCGGTCCCTAGTGGTAATTGATGTTTATTAAAAGCGCTGTAGATTATCGATAACTTGCCATTAAGCCACCGTTAGTGCACTGTAGGGTTGGACGATGGAAAGACGGCAGAAGATGACGGTTTGCTAGATATTAAAGGAAAAAGTTGTGGAAGGGGATGAGTCCCCTTCCACACGTGCTTTATTTCTTCGGGATGCCCGGCGTACAAAACGGGGACTCCCACAGCTGATCAGCCGTGACGTGCTTTAATATTTCAAAACATTTATGTAATATCGGCGAACGTCGCTTAGTCTAGAGCCCGAATAAAAGGAATGGAAAGAGAAAAGGGCAGAGAAAGAGAGAAGGGAAGAGGGAGTTGACTTCTGGCGGTGACGTGCATGCCAAGAGTCGTCGACGCCACGCCATGCCACTTCGCACACCATTTGCAGCCCGTGCCAGGGCTGCCGCCGGTCTGTAGAGCCTCTCTGCGCATGCGTTAGTTCTCAGAAAACTTTCCGGGCCGTTGCACGCGCTGGGACACCCTGCCAGGCCGACTTTCCTGCACGCCGGCTTTTTTCAGCGCCGTTCCGGTTTTTCGCACCGGGCCTTCACTCGGGGGAGGGTGGGGAGGGGAGCGGGAAGCGCGAGGGAAGCGTGTGTCGCACCGTTACGCGGTGCCGAGTGGGGAGTCTACCATTCCTGCCCACATTATTTCTGGCAGACCATTCCAGATCGCTGTGTAGCCATGGGTAGTCTACTCCTGCCTGTAGGCAAAAGCACATTCGGAGAATGGAAGTAGATGGTTAAAAACAGATGGTACAGGATTGTACAGAAAAACTGCTTGGATGTAAGGTGCGTTTCACATACATTCTGCAATCTTGCAACCGTGGGAGAAAGGGCTGCGGTTTTTCTTGATCACAAAGATGCAGACTGTGGGTAATTTGGTTATGAAGAATGCAAGATACCACGAATTAATTTCATCTGAAACGCTGGTGTATAATTGCTGAAACGGCAGATTAGGGTTTGGTCACACCATGCGACATAGTCCGCCATTCGGTGATTAAGGCGCCAGATGATTTATGGCTGAGATTGTTCTAGTGGCATGCGGGGATTAAGATACATAAACACTAAACAAGCGACATCATTAGAAGTCAGAAACTAAGTTCAAAAGAATAATGAATCGAGTTAACGTCCGAGTCTGAAACATATTCACTTCAGCTACTTCCCTCGGTTGCGTGTTAGTTTTCTGGATGCTGAATTCTCGCTCCAATTACAGTATCTGCTCCGAAGATGGTTTAATCATCTTACCAGCGCGTCCTTAGCTCAGTCGTGTATCAAAGTCGGCTTATTGGGGCCTTATCGCCAAAGCGTATTTCGTTTCCACCAACGTTCCCTCTCCAATGGCTTTTGGCTACCGCGTCGGTCCAATTGCGCCCACTCGTTCCACCACCGCAATACACTGTACCGCGTGTCCCTGTAATTTCGACGTTCACTCAAGAGTTTCTCCCGCCATGGTTACCCCTTCCGTCTCGTTGCCCTTTCGATGTCCCTATTCCCTACTACATCGTTCCTTGTCTCCACGCCACACTCCCTCAGCTACCTCTCCCAGCCCTGCTTCCTCCACGTATCCCCACCGGTCGCGTGCACCCGTCCCGTCGCGACCCGTCGTATGGGACGCCCACCACGTCTGCGGCTCCTCAGTTCCGCATGACCTTTGCGTTCGCCGACATTGATCGCAGCGCCCCATCGACTCACTTTTTTGTCCCGCCGTCGCCCTGGCTCCGGGCGATGTCGGCGACGACGCCCAGACGGCGACTGGGACGGCATCGCGTGCAATGAAAATAACCCACAGAAAAAGGGAGGATGATTAATGAAAGACAGAATTCCCGGAGGATCAAGGAGATACTCTGGGGAAAGGCGAGGGGATGTAATATGATGCGTGGCGTGGCGAGGAACTATGAGAAGTGTACGGGAACTCATTCATTTATGTTGCCAAGAACACTGATCGGATACCCCTAACATTAATCGGAAATGCTCAACGGCTTCGATAATGTTTTCCTCATAATCTCTTTTGCGCGGTAAGTGCCATATCAACAATGCTGGCGTCCTAGGATACCTGTACCTGACATAGCTTGAGAGCACTCGATCGGTCAAGTAATTGAGCAAGTACCTCCTCGTCAGAACTGGTGGGTACCCCTGAAGGGTACCCACCACCCAGTACCCCTTCATTGTGGCACCTAATCTCACGTATCGCGTCGGCCTTCGTCTTGTCAAGGACTTTTCCGGTGTCTCCTGACCCAGTAACGGCCGTTCTGTATCACTCTCCAGGCAAGTAGCAGCCCCACACAATTGCGCTTTGCCCAATGCCCCGGGCGTCGCTGAGCTGTCATCAGGAAGTCATGGGCGCCCTGCGCTCCTCTCTGGGGGATTTTCCTCCGTAAACTGTTGGGCGCAATAAGCTTCTTTTTTTTTGGCGTCACGACCACCATGGGCTCCACTCTGGCAGTCATTTACTCTTCTCGGGGCACCCAGGCTTCCCTTCGGACGTCTTGGGTGCCATGAACTCCTTCCCATGCGTCAATGAGCGTCACGATGTCCGTTCTGGGCGTCATGGGCGCGATGGGCGTCATGAGTGAGTCCTGTCATCTCCTTCGTCTCCGTGAGTCCTGAGCGTCATGGGACACTCTCAGGGCGTCACGGACGTCCTGACTTTCTCTCCGGACGTCATGGGTGCCCTGAACATCTCTCCGGACGTCATGGGCGCCTTTGACTCTTCTGAGGGCGTCATGAGTTCCTTTCTGAGCCTCATGCGCATCACGCCGGTCTCTCCGGCAGCTCAGCTCAGCTCGGCTCGGCTAGGCGCGACTCTCGGGTCGACTCGGCTCTGACTCAGCCGGCCGGTCGGCCGGTCGATAGCGCGGTGACCGTGAACTTCGAGCGGCGCCTCGCTCAGCTGACTGGCCGAGCGGGGCAGTCAGCTGGCGGCGCCCGCAGACAGCGCGGCGAACGCGGCGACCGTGGCGCATCGGCGACAACCGTGGCGCTGAACGGCCGGAAGCCTCTTCCGCCCGGCATATGAGTTATATTTTCGAACAACCCCTATAGCAGCCTATTCGTTTGGCACACCATACTACCTTGGGATGCACATGGGCCACAGGATACAACACGTCCGATCCGCAGTCAAACGTACGCTAGTTGTGAACGAATAAGTCAAGGCTGACGAAGTGTAGATTCCGTGGCGTGACAAATGAGTGGAAGTGGCTACCGTGTAGCGTTCTCTGTTCAGTTGCACAGTTGGGGAGACACTAGACAGTATCAATTCGTGATGGTGATCTACGACAGACGTTACAAATTGCAATGGCCAAAATCGTGGACACGAGTATGATCGATGTGGTTCCGAATCACCACTTATCAAGTAGCAATGTTGTGAGGCTTTTCCAACGCAGTTCGATCCTCGGCGTATCCGAGAGAGCCCCTTCATGCAATTCTAGAGACCTACTTACTGCTCTTACTGCTCCTCTGAGGCGTGCGCGTTTGATTCTGAGATATCGAAACGGGATCTCCCCAGTTGACTTTATTGCGCGTCAAGATCTGGTGGGATTCACCCTTTGTTTCGGCTATATGTTTCACGGTGCAATAATGCAGCCGTGGTAAATTGTCGCATCCACTGTTGAAATGTCACATAATTAGTTAAATTCCGTTAAACATTTCTATGAGTCATTTGCATATAGAGTTTACAAAACTCATACTTTATCATGGGCTGGGCCTAGAATTTGGAACAGAATTATGGTACCTTTATTTCCTAGACTTTCTACGGTGCCAACTTCGAAATCCGTTATCAAAAACATCTCCAAAAGTTTCTTCCTAAGCCAGTATGGTTGATTCATTGAATACAGTGTTTCTCATCAATATATGTTCCATGTATATTAGTATGTACGTTTTATACACATAAAAAACATCTTTATTATCGAGTAGCTAGTTCTGTTACCCGTCCTTCCTTTTCGGTTACCCCTTTTCCATTGTGTGTATGTGATTTTTTGTGTTCTTTGTTTTTGTTTTTGTTTTTTTGCTTGTCTTTTTTTTGCGTCTTTTGATATCGCCTGCCAGTCTCGTTATGTTGCCTTTATTGCTTTATTGCCTTACCTGTCCTAATTTCTACACCAGCCACTTCGGAACTGGCCTCTGTAGGCCGTCTGACAACAAGCCTTGCTTAGTTGGACGGCCCTACAAAGGCTCAGTAAATGACCCTGCCTGAATTTAACCAGAGATGTTACCTACAACAATCCACTATGTATGTATGACTGTATCCCCCTCAGTTGTCTTCCTCCCACTAACATTCCCCTGTGTGAGTGAGCATCAGTGGGCGTTTCAGGGATGTAGGAGGGCAGTCACTAACTGTTTGCAGTTGTGACTACTTTGCTTCTTTTATACCATCTATTAACAGCATGCTTACTCCTCTGATATTCGCCTTCTTTTATTTTTTTCCTTACTCTTAGCAGGGAGTGCCGCGATTTGTCATATTAAGTTTTCTGGTGTTAACGTAAGGTTCTGTGTGTCGCTGGGATAGAGGGAGGGGGCACTCCTGGTCACCTGTTCATGGGTGGCGGTGTAGAAAAAAAAATAGATTCATGCCCTTCTATTTTCACAGCTATCGGATAATGCAGTATTTACGTCTTACTCATAAAAAAAAACAAGACACAAAACGCAGGAACTCAACGCTCTCCGAGTTCTCGCACCCTTCCCAACACTTTAAGTCAACACATTAGTTCATCGCGCCACTGTCGGCGATTCAAAATTTAACACATAACAAATAACTGCTCCATTCGCATCGTCTCTAAGTCAATGACGCACGGAGGCACACGAGCTAACACGGGTGTAAACTGTAACCCAGGGGGATGGGTGAAATTTCGGAGTCGGGATGCTGTGCGGGATGTGTAACCCATGGGGAGGTGAGGGTCCGGGGATCCATGGTGCGATGTGGAGCGTGTACCCCCGGTGAATGCACCCGGAGCCGAGTTGCGGACTGCGGTGTGGGGCATGCACCCGTGGTGACTGCCCCCGTAGGTGGGGTGCGATGTGGAGCGTGTACCCCGGTGACTGCCCCCGGAGCAGTGGCGCGATGTGGGACGTATAGCCCAGGTGACTGCCCCCGGAGCAGTGGCGCGATGTGGAGCGTGTACCCCCGGTGCCTGCCCCCGGGATCAGGGGTGCGGTGTGGGGCCAGGCGGTGTGATGCGCGAGTATTTACTCTGGAGCTGGGCCAGCCGCCGGCCGCTCGGCCGCAGCCTCTCCGGCCACCTATTTATACCAGCTGGTAACTCAAGTCCAGCTGTTACCCCAGACGCCGGATGGACACTGGCTGTGTGCGCCAGGGGCCTTCACAGGGAGTGTTCGAGTGTATGGGGGTGTCATAGCGGCGTGTGGTGTGTGCCACTCCGCATTAGGCTTGTAGCGCCGCAGAAGGCGACAATATGTACAAAGGCGGTACCCCGAAAATGTCAATTTGAGGTCATGTGGAGAGTATGAGGACATTTGGCGTCAGATTGCGCGAAAGAACGTCAAGCTTCTGGGCAGCAGAGATAAGGCGCCACGAAACGTCCAACGCTAGTACGCCAAAATGGTAGTGTGGGTATACGCTATAGGGCGTCAGGCGCCAGCAACTAACACCAGACGCCAGGCGCCAACGCTAGTCCAACGTCCAACGCTAGTACCCCAGAATGGTGTGTGGGTAATGGGTATAGCCGGTATACGTTATAGGGCGCCAGTGTGCGCCAGGCGCCAGTCAGTTGCCTTCGTCCGGCGAGTATCGCGTCGGGAAAACACCATCCATTAGAAGATGAACTGTGCTGTCAGCTTAACGCCGGCACAACTAGAGCCGTCTGTTTTCGCTCGTATTCGGGACTTACCCAACGAATAAACAATCCATGTTCAAATATGTCTGCCTCGCTTAGGAACACGCTTCTTATATTAATGTCAGAAGTCGAATTGAAATCCCATGTCACACTATTTATTATCGCCTAGGCCGGCGAAGATAATGGAAAATGTCAATCATGTGACTGATGATTATGACTTCAACCATGAAGACTGCTGACACTGCCCAACCTAAAACCTTTAATCGTCTGCCTGATCCTAATTTCAACGACTTATCTGCCTATCTCTGTTCACCATTTCACTCCATCTTTTCTGGACACAACTTTCACCTCACCCTTTCTAGCCTCACCTTCTTCCTTGCTTATCGCAGGCCGGCGTTTCGCCCTAACTTCGCCCGGTTGCTTATGAGTTCCTTCCCATCTCCCAGACGTGAGGCGCGTACAAACACCTTCCTCCGTTCAATATTTACCGCCGCCGGCACGGACGCCCGATAGGGGTCGGCCGGGCTGACTGATATCGAGTCGAGACGCGCCCTATGGGGCCGCAAGTTCTTCCGATGGACCTTCTGTGTTGTTTATTGTCGAGTTAGAGATATTGATGAATGAGTTGCGTCAGTTTCTTCATCTTTTGCGCCTAGTGCGATTCAATCTGAAGACGATATGGCCGTTGTAGACGTTGTTAGACGACGACATTTTCATTTTTCGCAATGTCAACATCGCGACTTTAGACTATGCTGTCTGCCAACCCCTCAGGTCGCTCCATTTAAGGTCATGTTGACGTCGTCGCCTACCAATGTATCCCTGTTGGAACTCTGGAGCCTAAGCACTGGGCTGTATGTAAGCAATGTGCACTGTCAGCAACGCGCACATACCGCGGGTGCGACGTGCACGTCCTCACGTCACGTCTGTCATGCACGTTGCACGGCGGTGGCGGTGCGTGCACCGGCCATCTCCGCGCCGTTGCCGAGTGATCAATAGCCGGCGGCGGCGGCCGAGGTCGTGTTGCCAAGGGTGGGTCACCGACGGCACAGACAGTGCAGGGGTGGCCGACCTGCCGGGGCCGGACAGTGCATGGGTAGCCGACCCGTGTGGGCTCGGCAGAATGAGGTCTCA
The DNA here is from genome assembly GCF_019059575.1 of Amphibalanus amphitrite. NCBI lineage: Eukaryota > Metazoa > Arthropoda > Thecostraca > Balanomorpha > Balanidae > Amphibalanus > Amphibalanus amphitrite. Next base: position 7,725 of record NW_024882573.1, read on the forward strand.
GGGGAGGCAGCGGCAGAGTGGCGAGATGTGGGGTCCATGGAGACAGAAAAGGAACGCCCAGGTGCTTTGGACAGCTGTGGGAACTTTCCAAGTGGAGGCCTTTCTCAGACGGCGGCCGAGACATCAACAAGACTCGCCCGAGGGAAAAATGCTCATGCAAACCATCAGAAGGTGGGAAATTATTAAAAAGAAAAAAAAAACACGCAAAAAACGGTAGCACCCAGATGGCCTTATCGATAACGGATTCGATCATAAAAACAAATCACATCGTGAAGGTGCCCTTTTCTCCCAAAACGCCTTCACCGATGTCGCCTCTGGGCGCACCCTCGCCTTATTTCTCCCTCTTGCTCTTCCTTCCTTCCTTCCCTCCTCCGCCTGCAGAAGCCGTTACCGCCCACTCGTGGCTCTTTATCACCACTGATGCAATAGCCATCGCGCCTCTGATGACGTCAGTCTGTGTGTCTATGACGTCACCGGGGGCACTGTGTCCGAGTGGTGTATGGGCGGCGTATCGCACCCTTTCCCCTCCCCCCGCCCCGGCGTTGTGTACCCAAATGAAGAGCGCAATCAGGACAGCGGCCATAGGTATAAAGGTGTCGCTTTATACCTATAGGCCTGGTGGGGTTCAAGCCCCGCCAAGTTCGGTATTCTAAGATTAACCCCATGGCATTACATACTAAAAAATAACAATGGCTTCAGCATCCTGCAATTCATTAGAGCTTTACTAACAACAAAAGCGACGCCCGTGTCATCAGGAAAGACGGGTCAGAAAAAGCATGTTGGGATAGGGTCCGACTATGTATTATCGTGGGGACCATGTGGCGGTTACATCTGGGGAGGCTCGAAATAGATACAAGTCTCTTGAGGTAAACGTTGCAAGCATGCACTTGTATGACCCCTTTTGCGTAACCGTGTCATTAAAACGCGTCTTTTTCCTATTTACATAATCCAGGGATGAGTCTAGTCGGTCACATGTGCGAGCAGTTCTTGCCTAGATGACCTTATGACACCAATTAAAGCTAAAAGCGAAGCATTTACTCCAGGCCACTCTACACAGTCTGTTCCTTCTTCCTTTTCCTTTTTAATTTCCCTTTCCTCATCTTGCATAATTGTCATCACTAGAACGTTAATTGATCCAACCTTTGGGGTCATAGCATGTGTCCACTTCGTGTTCCGGGTGATTGTTAGGTCCAGTTATATCCCAGAATTCTAACGGACATGCCCTGTTACCCAACGCTGGTGTAACTATGCAACAATGAAACGGATGGTGATCTGGCACTGCATACGACAGACATCTCTAAAAGTCTCCGAAGTTTTGCTTTCAATAAAACATGCTACACGAACACTTTATCGAAGATCCGTTAGCAATTATCAGTGTTATATCACATTCCACCATCCAACAGCAAACAAACACCGCGTCCTGTTTTCATCCCCGTTCAGCTGCCACCCCACCCCTCCCCCTCACCTCTGTACCCGCCCCTGACCCCGGTCGGGCCCGCATTGCCGGGCGCAATCTCAGGCCGAGCGCAAACACCGGCCAAGCCGGGGCGTTAACTTCTGTTCAAACTCGCCCCGTATCCATTGTGGCGGTATCGCGCTGCTATACATGGCCGCTAGCCATCTGATTATACAGTGTGTGGCTCCGATGTGGCACCGTCCGCCAGACGAGCTCTCGGTCACTGACGCTGCGGCAAGGACGGATATGGAGAAGACCAGACCAGACCAGACAAGACGAGACAAGACGAGACAAAACGATACGAGACCAGGCCAGACAAGGCCAGACAAGGCGAGACTAAACAAGACAAAGCGAGACGAAGACGAGACAAGACGTGAGGAGTCAGGTTTGAATGGTTCGGAAGAACAGGTCGGACAGCCCATGGTGGAGTACGTATATTGTTATTTGCGGACATTAGGCAAGGATTAGTAGATATAATTATCTGTCATCAGGTGTGCGGAGTGGTCTGCAACAGAACTGATGATTTCCTCAGACAACAATAAATACATTTGCGTAGGATGCTCGATACTCGGGTGCTTGCCGCCTCGGAGCTTCTAAGAATGCTTTTTTTTGAAGCACTGTCCTTGATAAAAAACCCTTATCACAACCACAAACAAATAGCAGTTTCGCAAACATGCGTTTGCCTTACACGCAGTGATCAAGTATCGATCAGGTGATTGTAAACTTCCATGCTATCATGAAGCTTCGAGCAAGCTGTATCTACCAACTCCTGTCATCACGCCCAACCACCCTGCTGCGTTACCGACCCTCTCTGAGCGCTCCGTGGCTCCTCCCGGCGAGTCATTGACATTCTCCATCAGCGGCCCGACCATAATTGAGTCCTGTCGTGACTCAGACGGGTCCAGATCAGAGATGGAACAGATCCACCCAACGCCTCGGATAGGCGGCAGCCCGCAGGTGGCCCAGAAACGTGACTGACACACCGCCACCACCACCCTGAAGCCTGGGCTTCAGGAGATGAACTTCGCAGATATAATTCGAAGTGGGATTGATACAAATGGCGAATTTATTTCGCTCCTACACCAGTTGGCAGTGCAGGGTGAATTTCATTTATTTTTCTAGGAATGCGACGAACGTTTTGCTTCTCACCATTGGCTCGTTTACCTCGCCACTCCCCAGTCATCTCACTAGATAAATGACACCCTCCAGATGTCGTCAATCGGGTCTCTAGCCCAACTATTGCCGCTTGCTTATGCAATACAGGTGGCACGTGGTTGTCCCATAGGAAATACGCCTGATCTTATGACAGGGGAGGCACCGTCACACATCTCTGTTGTTGACGTCGTTGCAGCGTTCACAATATATAGAATCATTTTGGCAATTTCACCTTATCTGTCGTTAACCTCAGGGCGATGGTAATCGCCAAGAGAAGTTCATTAGCATAGGACATCCCTGCAGGAATATGCTGCCTATAGCAGAGTCCTCTACGCTTGAGTGTTCAGGTAGATCCTTCACTCTGGTGCAACCCCCCCCCCCATGAAGTCTATAAAATAGGGGGTGATGAAAACCACAAGGTTGGTGGACCTCCAGCAGCGTCATGTGTTCCCTAGACCAGGGGCATAACCCTTGTGCCGCGATGGCCGAACACCGGGTCCCCCATCATAGTTTGTGCACCTTGACCTGACCTGTGCAAACATACATCAGTTTGCACCTGTTCACATCACAAAAACAGAGCACCTTGGCACACAGAGGCCAAGTTTCGGTCGATTCACGACATTCTTCTCTGCAGTGGCGACATCGAACTGCTGTCAAGTGGCGGCCGCGCGACGTGAAAAGGCCACGACCACGACGTCTGTTGTGACAACACTCGCTCAGACGGGGCAGGCGTCGACCCCTGGAAATGGGTGGAGTATTCTGAAAACCAGCCTGGCGGGATAGTTTGCCAGCTAAGTGCATCGCAACATGCCTCACGACGCGATGCAGGCAGAACCCTTGATGGTACTTTTCTCCACTTGATAAACAAACCTTCGGTGGCGTTGTCGCCACGGGGGTTATGTTTCCGCTGAGGGTGATAACCTTGGAGCGCTGCGTCATCTTTGCAGCTCCAGTTGCGCCGGTCGTCTCGTACATACAATACTCCCCAGTAGTGACCTTCCCCTGACCTTGCTGACCTAGCCAGTGGATACTTGTAACCACAGGCCTGACCTGGCGTCTGCCATCCCGGGGCGCCTACAGGGTGCTGATCGCATGCCATTGGTTACAGAGTTATTTTTAACTCTGCAAACGCAAGCAAACTCCTATTCGAGGCGAGCCATTGTGTAGAAATCACCCACCGTTCATTGGTTTTCAAACCACAACTCGACGTTGAGGGCTCCTGGCAATTGTCATAACTGTCATCAGCACATTGGTGCTGGAGTTTATTTGTTCTCGATGGGCAATGCTTGTTGTGTAATGTGCCATCGGGCGCGATGTACAGGGCAGTTGTGATCGCGGGTGTCTGCTAAATTATACTACCGCCGGGGTCGACGCCTATAACTGCACCACACCATGTCAGGGGTAACGGTCAGTCCGGTCCGCTAGTCGTGATGTGATGAAGGGCAACCTCCAGAGCGGTAGATACACACGGTTCAGCGTAAAATACAGAACCTCGCGAAATAACAGTGACTTCTCGCATGTTGTCGCCGATTATTCAAGCTAGTCGAGAAACAACCTATCAGAACAATCTCATGACTTCTGCAGGTCACATGGAAATATCTGATCTTTCAACCAGCCTAAAGGAATTTCGACTACCCTAGAATAACACTCATCATGGAAAACAAAGAAAAACATAATTTCCCACTGAGATGACACAAACAACTAGCATAACCCTATCCTTGTTCCGTCTTATCCGGCTAGCTGCTGAATGACAATGACCTGGCAGCAGGGGGTCAGAAATAGCACCTTGGCCCGGTCAAACGGTCTGCCGTCGCTATCCGGTATTGTGGATTACTGTAACAGACATGGAAGCTTCGGGAGCGACAGAGTTCGATGGCAGGTGCATTACCATTGACGGGGAGTAATGGTGGAAAGGCGGTTCAACCCGTACCTAATGCATTTATAGCCATTTATATAGCTATTCATATAATATGATTCCAATATATTCAAATAAATTCATGCAATATATTCAGTTTATATCTATGTGACTGGTGAAAATGGAATACCCTGGGGAAAGAGACGTTACTTTAGGTTTTGTGTTATCATTATTCTATTTTCGAATGTGGAAAAACCGTGGGTGTCTACTTAAGCAACCTTGCTATATATGTACGTATGAATAAAGACGATGAAATCAATTACATGTAAGTGTAACATTAACATATTGTCAGACGCACACGGGTAATATTTCAGGGCGTGCAAGTCTGCTTGTTTCTGCCTTCGCTATTCCACTTTTCTTTCAGCAAAACAATGCCACTGCTAACACTATACACCTACCACATAACCCAACACGCCACCACATTTCCATTTTGGGCCGCCGTTTACACTTCTGCTCGACTGCGCTCGCCTGCGTCGGATCGCGCGCCGTGCCGTGCCCGTGCCGTGCCGTGCCCGTGCCGTGCCGCTGTGCCCACTCTGTTTCAGGACCAGGTAGAGGGTACCCTGACTGCCAGCCATGCCCTGGGGCTTCACGAGCTCTAGCTGTCCCCTGCGCCCTTCGCTTTTCAACCACCGCTTATCATCCGTCTCTTCTCTGTCTCTGTCTCTGTTCTCTGTCTATGGGTGTGCGGTGGTTTTAATGGAGCTCTAACACTGTGCGTCCATATTCCTCTCAGTGATGGTCAGACTCCTGCCTTTTCGAATCTGGCTTGGCGAATGAAAGTACTCCGTCTATCCAGACCCTGAAACCTGACAAGCTCCATTGATTTTCGGAAAATTGTCATACTTCTCCCTTTCAACTTAATGCTTGCAAATAAAGGATAGTTCTTGTTCTCAAAAATTAATCGTGATCAAATTTCGGCCGTATCAATTTCTCCAGTTTCAAAGTAACCAGATTACCCAGACATTTTTCATGCGCTGCCTTTTTCAACTTACACTGCATCATCAGTCTCTGCTTTGAAAGCGCTTTGGCTGGGCCACGCCACGTCACCGCCCTTTGCCGCCGCTGCGTCACGAAAACTTCTGACGGCGGCTGCGTCGCCGGTGCTGCCATCTGTACGCAGACGAGTGGAACTGCTGTAGCCGGCTGATTTATCACCCTTATTGATTGTGGTGGCGCGCAGCCCCCACCCCCCGTCCCATGCGGGGCAGGGGGGGGGGGCAGCATCGAGCGGCGTGCGCTGTAGGGAACGACCCCGGCTAGGAGAGGGCGAGGAGCACGGCAAAGTTCGGCCGAGACTGGGCACCTATGTTGCTGGATACCACATGACTGGATCCTAAAATAGCAACTACTGTTTGTTTTGCTGCCCCATTGAGAACAATGCGCAACAAACTTTGCAAACCGAAACTTTGTTGCGTGGGATGCGGAATTGCCAGTGGCTATCGAGTCTTCCTTCTCAAGCTGGAATTTTGAATTGACGATTAACCATCCCAGGCGGAGGAGCCGAATGTGTTCCTTGCATTTACCGTCCGATCGAAAGTTTTCGCAGTCGGCAAAATTTAGAAGCTTAAGTTTATTGTGCTCACATAGCTGGGCAAGACCACGCCAATTCGTCGATTCGATTCCAGTTCCACCAATGGTGTGTCATTCATTCAGCAACTCGTCCCACATTGCTTTCCAAATTCCAACATCGGAAGGCCGGTACTGCCAGATGAGAAAACGAGGCAACAAAATTACTCCACGGAGTCAGATTTTTAGAGTCCCCCATTACGCATAATTTCTCACCGTTTTTTTTCACACTGCCAAAGAGACGAACGGTGTGATGAAAAGTGACGAAACGAAACCGAAATTTCTCTAGGAGCCACCTTACGTCTTTTAAATTGCTGCATCAAAAGCATGGAGCTGAGTGTGGACGAACGCGTAACACGTTATGTGATTCCTATGCTGATACATCCGTTAAAATTATAATGTAACCACTCACCTGGTTTTCCAATCGCTCATTCTTAAATACTGAACATGTCGAACACTTGTCCATGGAAAACCACATCCATATCATAGTCATTGACATAACTGGATATATTCCTTAGCCTCTCAAGTTTGGCATTGCCAGGGTCGGTTTTCGGGGCGACATCTTTCTTCCATTAATCTCCGACTAATCCACGCTATTTTAATGACCATGTTAAGCCCCCGTATTATGTGGAGTGTTGAGTGTACTTTGCGAGAGCCTCCATTGATGTTCCATCCATTGATCTTGTTGAAGAATCCCATCAATCCTTTCATTTGAAACACTTGGTATTCAGTTTTATTTACTTCGGTGTCAATTTTTCCTACATCCTTTTCCGTTATATCATTATCTGTTCGATTCTCACTTGGTTTCATGGTCTATTTGTAGTTATAGTTTTCGTAGTTTTGTTTGGTGAGCTGCCTTTCTGTATCTGTAGTCTTTTGTGATCTCTGTGTTTCCCACCAATATTTGCACCTTTCAATTCCTTCTCCACCTACGATGTCTGTGCGCGGTCCTCGGCCTCTCAGGTCCTCCAGTCTCTATCCTTTAGCAGTCTATCCGTAGTCTCTCTCTGTGCGTGTCTGCGCACAGTCCGTAGTCTCCTCCGTAGTCTCTCTATCTCTCTCTCTCTCTCGGATGGGTGGCAGCCGCCGGTGCTGACTCTCACTCTCGTCCGTTCCAGGGCATGGCATCAGGTGCTACCACCTACCTGTGTCCAGAGTGTGGCCTCAGCTTTGGCTCGCAGCACCAGCTGCGCGCGCATCGGGCCGCCGCACACGTGGCCGCTGAGCGTCAGACGGTGGTGCGCGAGCCGCCGGGCCGCGCGCCGCCCCACTCTAGACCCGACGAGCCGGTCCACTCGCACAGTTGGCCCCCGCACGATCACCGGCCCGGCGAGCGTCTCGAACAGCGCCTCGAGCCGCTTAGAATGGCAGCCGGGGAGAGGCTCGAACCGCGACTCGAGCCGCAGCGGCTCGGCGAGCGGCTCGAGCCGCGCCTCGAGCCGCGCCTCGAGCTGCCCGAGCGGCTGCCGTGGGAGCGTCCGCCGCTGCTCGGTGACCGGCGCGAGCCGCCGCTGCGGCTGCCGCTGCACCTGCTGCGACCGCAGCACGACCTCAGCCCGTTCCTGCCGCCGCTGGGCGGTCTTGGCAACGGCCGGGGTCTGCTGCCCGGTCTGCTGCCCGGTCTGCGCCGACACCTGACGCCCCCGGCGGCCAGCGCGGCGGCCGGCCTGCTCGACAGCCGCTCGCCGCTCGACCTGAGCACGGTGGACGGCACGCCGGGCACCTCTCCGCCAGCGGCCAGTCCCTCCGGCGAGCGGTCGGCGCCCTCGACACCGACACCCACGGAGGACGGCAATCCAGTCACGTGCAAGTACTGCACGAGGATGTTCGACTCTATCGCGGCGCTCATGGATCACATGCCCGTACACCAGGGTGACCGGCCGTTCCTCTGCGAATGGTGCAAAAAGGGCTTCAAGTTCCGTCACCATCTCAAAGACCACTCGCGAATCCACACTGGCGAGCGCCCGTTCGAGTGTCGCACGTGCGGCAAGACGTTTGCGCGCTCGTCGATACTGAAGACGCACACCAAGATCCATCGGCAGGAGGGTGGCAGGCGGTTCGACATGGTCGGACCGTTCCCGTCGCCGGCGGCGCCCGAGCCGCCCGAGATGCCGCTGCCGGGTACAACGCTGCCCGAGATGGCGCCACTGCCGATAGCTGATGAGGGAGCTGCGCAGGCGCAGTGAAAGAGGCGGCGTTACAACGCCGGACGTGGCTGAAGTTGGCGGTGGCGGTCGGCGTCCGCTTTGGTCCGCAGAAAAGCGCAGAAATGCCGCCGAAGACGCAAATCGGGCGACGCCGACCGCCGAAGAATGTGATATGAGACTTGCACTGCCCCCTAGTGAGTGGGCGCGCCGGCGGAGCTTCGGAGAGTCGCCGCCAGGGGCGCCAGTGCAGCTGCTTCCAGGATGGCGGTGATGGAGGGCAAGCCTTTAGTCTTTCTTGTTTTTGTTTTCTTAGTGTAACGTGCTAAACTAGTGCGTGTTTGAGTGTTAGAAAAGAATCAGGGTACCTCGGCGTACACGAGGGTGACCGGTGGTTCGCAAGGTTAACAATAGGTGGCAGTAGGCGCGCCACGGGGACACGAGCGCTAATACCCATGTGTGGATGAAAAGCGAGGTGGCTACATGGGGAAGAAATTCGCCCTTTCGTTTCTCTCTGTCGGATTGACGGAGTTTTCTTGGCTTTCGTTTCTTTCCTGACAATTATGTGATTCGAGAGTAGTCTTTCGTGGTGATTTTAGCGCTTTCGTTGGCTTCATTTCGCTTTGACTGCAAGGCCCGTCTCCATAGCGCGCACGTGCGTTCTACACCGGCTGTGGAAAGAGTCGGAAATGGCCCGCTGTCTTCTCCCTCAGGGCTCCAAAATCGGCTGTTGGTTGCGCGGGCCTAAATCAGAGCACTCTTCTGTCGACTGGCCGCTAGTTGCACAACGCTCCGGCAGATGGCAGTGGTGCGGTGACCAGCGACAAACACGAGAGTGCGGCTGATGGACTCGATTTAACGTTTGGCTGTGAATTATTTCTTCACCTGTTTCGTTCTCGCCAGAGCAGCTTCGTGCGAGGCTGGCCGACGGTCCCTGAGCGCCGGCTTCTCGGCGTCTTCCCTCGGAACGGCGGCGGCCATCTGGTGATGACATGCTGCACTTGCGCCTTAGCGTAGCGGCGATAGAGGGCGTTAGGTTTGGAACTGCTAGTCGGTTTGCCATGGGAACGGATTGTGATGTTCAGATACTGTGAAAGAAGGAATCGCTTTGGGTGATGATTGGCTGCTACGAAATAGCTCCATAAGACGTTTTATCAGATTCTGGGCCAGATAATGTGCGTTTGCTGAGTGCAGCATGACTCCAAGGCAATTAATTACATTTGCATCCCTTGCATCCCTCGACTTATTGACTTCCCTGACCAGTTTAGTCTCACCTTTACCGGTTCATTGTGTTATTTTCGAAGTAGTTGATGGGCCTGGCAACCCTTGACATTTTAGAGTACTTGCTTGCAGGCTTTGAAATTCCACCTAGTTGTATCTGTCCAAGTTCCTCCGTATTCAGCTCATCCCAAGTTTCGTTTGTTCTCTCAAAATCTACATGTAAATAGTAAGTTTACACTGACACATTCAAGATGTTTATCGTTCAAAACCGTTTGATGTTGTTCATTTGTCGGCATTATTATATTGTCGCTCCCTTGGATTATCCCAAATCCGCCTTCTTCCGATGCTCGTTCGCCGTCACTTTTCCGCGGGGGTCATGGCACTGAATCGCGCCTCTTTTTATATTGTCCCGCGAAGTACCTTGGAGGGAATTTGTACCTGTGGTAAAATGTGATTTTTAAGGAGAGTTCTTGGTGTGTTCGCTATGTATTGTTACGCCTCGGAGTGCCCCGAAATTCTAGCGGTGGCTCTCCGAGGACGTGGAAAGGCTCGTAAGCGATTGATTAAGCATGTTGGCAGTACGTATCGCAGGAAACCCAAGGAACACTCTGCCCTGGACCGACCGTGACGTTACTGGTTTTATACTTCACTGGTCTTACGTCATTGGTTAAAAAAAAATCAATGTAATTGGTGGTCACTCAAAATCCCATTTTGTGGGAGTGCAGGAATTGAGTCTTACTGATGATTAATGCACTTGTTTTGTTTACTCCCGGCCGCAAAGTCTATGTTGACGATTTCTGACCTTAGAAATGCAGCGAGCACTCCCACAAGGCCACCAGGTCACTGTCTGGGGGCCAGTTCTCTCGACACCAGGGACGCTCGTCCGGTCGGTGCGGGGCAGAGTGTCAGCAGCAGCAGTGAGGTTCTTCAGTCCATCCATCCCCGCCACAAGTCCACAGCTCGGAGTCCAGCTCAGCCCTGGCTCCGTCCGACAGCCTGCCGCCCGCCCAGCCAGTTCACCCAGATCAGCTCAACCCATCCAGATCAGTCCATTTCAGCTCCGCTCAAACCCGCGCGCAGTCCAGTCCACCGCAGTCCAGTTCAGCTCAACCCCGCGCAGTCCGGTACCCAGAGCAGTTCAGTGTAGTTTGGCAGCTCTTTGCTTCGCCACTTGCCCCGGAGCGCCGCCCAGCGGTGACCGCAGTAACCACCCACCCGCCCGCCCATCCGATAGATGTCACTAGCAGCGCCATACCCCAGGTAGCCCCCATCCTCCAGGCCAGCGCGCAGTGCCGTGGTCCGTTCATATCCGGTTAGAGCCAACCATTTCCGGTTAGAATCAGCTATTTCCGGTAACAGCAGCTACCCACCCCAGCCCGGCCGGCCGCGTGCGCACGGCGGCTGTCTCTGTTCTTTTTCACTCTGCGCGTTCAGCAGCCACCGCCACCCAGCCACCATCCAGTTCAACCGCTCCAGTCCAGTTCAGTCCAGTTCAATCCAGATCAATCCGGTTCAGTCCAGTCCAGACCCGGCCTACAGCACGATTTGCCGCTCCGCGCCGCGCAGCCGGCAGGAGGCGCAAGTTCAGGGACGTTTTGTGATACCGGAAGGAGCGGCAAGCGCGAGCGAGGAAGCGCGAGCGGGGCGCGCGCTGCCCAGCGGACGGCGCGAGCCAGCGCGGGTCGGCGACTATTGTAGCGAGTGAGAGAGCGAGAGAGAGTGAGAGCGCGAGGCGCGTGCCGACGGCCGCACGCCGCTAGGTGGCGTCAGCGGCGCCGCCCAACGACGCGCGATAACTGTGATATTTTCCGCTTCGGCCGCGGGGCGGCGCGCCCGGCGGCCACAGTGGCGCCATCCGTTGGCGGCCGGCGGAACTTGTGCCTCCGGGCGCTGCCGCACCCGGTCGACTTGTTATGTTAATGCTAGAGGTCGCTCCATAGAGATCATCCGATCGCAAAAACACGTAAACAATAGGTTAAGCTCACTGCATGTCCCGGGCGCCGCGTGACGTCACGGCGATGGCCGACGCTGATTGGCTAACAGCCGCAACGCGCGCTTCCAATTGGCCGGCGCTGACGGAGGACTGCAGCGGGCGCCCGGTTCTCTCCGCCACCATTGGTCCGGCTCTTGTGACGTCACGCAAGCGGGCGCGCCTGATTGGTGGGGTCGCCTCTGGGGCCGAGCCGGCCGCCGCTGCGCGGCCCGGTGCTTCTCCTGTTCAACGAAACTCTCCCCGCTAGGTGGCGGTTCGGTTCGCCGCATTGTCGCCAGGTGTCGTCCGTCGCAAACTCTCCTGTGTGGGAGTCCAGTGTCTCATCCACGCTAGTTTAAGCCATAGTAATTAACTGCATTCAATAGCTCCGTATGTTGGCAGTGTCCGTGGTACAATAGGGTCGTAGCGATCTAGAACTGCCCGGCTGGCGATGCGCCGTCAACGGTCGGAGCCAGCAGACCGTTTCGCTGTCTGGCCACGAAAAATAGTCTGGTGCTGGTGTTTTGTTGAAACGACCCGTCTGTGGACTATTTTGTAATCTACCATAGCCACTGTTTGTCCTGTCAGCAATAGTTTATGCGCCGCGCTGATTCGCCGGCGTCCCGCTAGGGTCGCTAGTGTCGCAGCGCGGCCATATTAGGACGGGCTGTGTGGAACCCCCGGGTGACGGTCAGCAGGGGAGGGATGGTGTTGAGGTCCCGTGCTGTGCGTGTGCTCGACTGACACCCGGCGGTGCCACCACCCAACAACCAGAGGTCAAATCCAGGGCTGGCAGACGGGGGTTCGCCGCGTCAAGAACCCACGTGCACATTACACATCTCTGCAAAATTTAGAGCCAATTTCCGCTGAATTTCTGGCATACACTTCATCGAAAACATCGCTCAACAGCTCAAGTATAACTACGAAACATATTTTATCAAAATTTCTCGCGTCAAAATTACCAGGCGCAGGCCACCCTGGGTTAGACCTCTATATCCACTAGCTACATGCCTGATAACGGGGATTGGCCAGCGCTCGTGCGATCTTCTCGTGCGTGGACGCGGCCGGTTCCGTTACCATAGTAACCAGTGCAGCAGCGCCGCCTGCCGGTCACATGTCTTTGCTGATCACGTGACCGCGGGCGTTGCGGCGGTGCTGGTCCGGTTTTGGGTTTCCCGTGAGGCGACCCTTGCTTTTCTGCAGTGTCCGTACCTTCTTGTGCCGGCCGGCGCGGACTCACCCTCTGTCTGTTTTGCTGCCGCAGCTCCAGATGGCGCAGCTATCGCGACAATAGATGGCAGCACGGGTGGGTCCGCGGCGGCCGCCGTTTTATATTGCCTCTGGTGATTCTGTCCTCGGTTATCCTATAGTACAGTAATGGCTTCAAATAAACAGTTTCCCTCGGATACGGACTGGTTTGAGGATGAAGACGTGGTATGATAACGTGATTGCAGTGTAGAGGTGTGCGTGACCTTCTCACAAGCAGAGGTCAATAGGACAACTCCAAGGACTTTTGGACGAACGACACCGGGCATAGGTGCTGGGTCTAGTAGACCCAGAACACAAATGATCAACTCGAAACACATCAAGTTCATGCGTATAACTTGGTCAAGACGACGGGAACAAGTAGCGTAGTTGAGCCTTCAGGATTCCCACGCATAGAGCTCGACAGTCGGCACATACCTACCTTGGTCAATGGCAATGACATTTCAGCATAAAAGGCAATCACTTGACATCAATGAGCGAAGGAAAAGACGAGCGCAACACGGAAAGTTCAGAAAAAAAGTTTAGTTTAGAAAGTCGTTTTTCAGAAAGTCAGTCAGTCAGTCAGTAGGTATCAGTATCAGAGTATTTAAACCTTCCACAAGGTGGCTTTTACGGTTTAGCGTCAGTACCTACAATATACAAAGATAAACGAGTAAGAGACAAGTAAAAGCATACAATGTAAATTAAGAACGAATTAAAACTGATTACAAAATGATAGACATATACATCAGAGCGCACTCGATAAGATAATCAGGCACTTCCAATGATAGCTTTAAAAGTTGCCATCGAGGGACGAGGGGCATGACATGAGGCGGGATAAGTTTATGTGCAAGGAAAGAGAGGGAGCAACACAAGGGCACAAGGTCGCATTGGTCACTGGGCGCGACAGGGGTGCAGAAATAGACTGCTACAACTCATGGTCTCTAACGTTGTCGGTGTGTCTGACCACAGAACTAACTTTTTAAGTACCTATCATACAGAGGGATGACTCTTCAGGATCTCAAAACATAGTCATACAGCTTACAAGCGCAATTCTGAGGCATCAGCCTCAGAATTAGAGCTATGCTCCTTGTGGATCTTAACATTTCCTAAAAACGCACGATATGATTAATCAAAAATATCAGACGAAAATATATCTTAAATATATGATCTCATAGGCTTTTGTAACAACCAAAGGACAAGGACCTGGGATCTGTGTGGATCTCACTACATGCGGACTGTAAAAATACACTTCGCATTTACCCGAAAATAGTTGTATGCAATTTAAAGCAACGAAAATTTATTAGATCGCCTTCGGAATGACACCTATCTTCAGATAATCTAGGAATATGTAGGTCAAAGAGCACACCCAACACATTATCTGCCCAGCATTGAAACTTCAAATCTCACAAACAATGGTCTTATGACAACATCAAGGCATCGTTTCACTCAAATTACACTCAAAGCCGCACATCCAACCACACAACAAACCGCACCCGCCCCGCCGCGGGTTCGAATCCCGCCGGCGGCCGCGCTTTACATCCGCCTCCGTTCGGCAGCAGTCGGTGGAGACGCCGGCTCAGCTGTGCCAGCCGGAGCTGCTGTCGGAGGAGGCGTCCAGCCACGACCCGCAGCTGCAGGCGGCGCTCAGCACCGTCGGAGTCACACCCCAGGGCATGGGTGAGTGGACCATGAAGCCACACCCATTGTTATGGTTTGCTCTGTGCCCTGTGACCTGAAGGTTAGGCATGTGGCCTGTCGGCGTGCGTTAGGCTTCTTGTGTGGGTTGGGTAGAGGTTCGATTTAGTTCATGACCGCTCATAGTACCGGCTATTTATGGCTAGGGGTTTGGAGGGTTTGATGAGGTTGTAGAAATGTCAATGTGTCAAACCGAGACCCCTGTCGACACTGAAGTCAATGCATGTGCGTTATCAGATATGAGAACACTTTTTGTGCTCATATCAATGTGCAAAATATTTCTATATCGATCTAGCTACCCACCATTTTCAGCTGCCAAGCCTGCATATGCAAATTTTCTTTTATATAAAAGTCGCCCATCTTTCAGCGCTCAAGTGACCCAGCCCAATGACCTCAGGCCATGACGCTGCTCCCCCGTCTGCCGACAGCGATGACGCCGTCCCAGAGGGACGCCATGCAGCAGCAGATGCAGATGCTCCAGGAGTACATGATGCCCATGTTGAACAACCTTAGCATGGGACTCACCATGCCGGCACCGGGCGTGAGTTCTTACTTTTGAGAAACTCGTTTGAGAGTGAACCCCCGCAGCATAAGAAACATCACCTTGTCATCAATGAGCTCCAAGTCATTCAGTGACTTCACCATGGGTCTGAATAAGTCGTCACCTGAACATGCAGGTTTATCTAAGCACTTCACCACCCTCGATATGGCTCAAAACATGTTATGAGGACGGGTCCTGTACCCCAGGAGGCTTAAACCACCCCACTCGCCACGACGCATTTTGCTGAAATCTGCCAGCTTCCATGCAAAACGCTGATGCTTGCGTGGATCTTTTTTCAAATAAATTGAGACAACTGAGACCTCCCTCACCACATGCTTCCCTCAAAGTCAGGTTCAGCTACATAACACACCCCCTCCCCGGTCGTCATCCCGTCATCAGGTGGACGTCATCAGCAACACCCCACAGCTGGCCAAGACGACCATGTCGGGTCTGAGCTGTAACGTCTGCGCCATGATCATGCCCGACCTGCCCACCCTGGAGCAGCACCTGCGGATCCACGAGGAGGAGAAGCCCTACAAGTGTCTCCAGTGTGGACAGAGGTCAGTCAAAGTGTCTCTAGTGCGGGCGGAGGTCAGTGCAGGAAGGACTAACAGTGAAACAGCTTGGAGACCACTCATGCCAACAGATAAATCGACGAGTGCAGTTACTGGTAGCACACGAAATTTGCTAGCCATGCAAAAAAAGAAACATCCCCGTTCACAATCAATTCCACTCGAGTTTTGTTTTTGGAGGGGGAGGAGGTAGGCTCTTTCGGTCTGCCGAGACCATTGCAGAGCCGGAAGGATGATAGGAATTAGGGGAGACATTAGTCTGGGCGGGCAGTGGCACCTTAGTGAGCCGCCCAGCCAGGAGCAGGGAGTTGAGGCGTGGAGAAGGATTTGACTATCCTGAGGATGAAAACCACGGAACAGTGTCCGCTCGAGCCCTCTTATGACCTTGTCTACCCGTCCTACCTGACCCTCTTTGTCCCCCGTTTTCAGGTACAAGTACCAGTCGGCGTACCAGCGTCATATCGACATGAACCACACGGCCCGGCTGCCCCAGGAGAAACCCTACCGCTGCGAGGTCTGCGGACAGTTCTTTAAGTACCTCAAGAGCTTCCACAAACACCGAGCCAATCATAGTGTGAGTTATTTGATTGTAGTCTCACAAAGTAAGAAGGAACAGAGTTACATAAAGAGCGTGAATCACTTGCCAGTGTCCCTCGGCCTCTCATTGAAAGGCACAGCCCAGCTGATTTTCACCAGAGGCCGAGAAATCCTGGCAAACCGGTAGCATGCTGGTAGACAAACGGCGACCGAACAGCGCTCATGATGAAAGGGCTCGGTCACTGAGCAAAGCACCGTCGGTGAACTGTAAATGGCCATGGATCTCCTGGCGAACTTTTGTCACCTGCACCATGTATTTATGCTGTCATGGGACATCAACAAGAGGAATCTGATTGTTATTTTAAACTGTAAGCAATAGGAGCTCGGCACGTATTTCATAAGCTCGCACATTCTTGCCCAACAGGCCATAGACCGTATTCTGAACACTAGCGACGACAGCGCCACCGGTGGCATGGCGGAGTTCCCGCGAACTAGCGTTGGGATGGCGCCACCTCCGCCCACGGTACCTCAGGTGAGTGGTAAATGCCGCGAAATCACCCAGAGCTTGTGCAGCCGTACCACTGAAGAACAATTGCTGATCGTACAGGAACATCTTGGATGATATATGTACCTGACAAACTCTTAAGCTTAGATAGAAATAAAACACTGCAAGGCTCTTGAGAATAAGAAGCATCTGTTTTCATTTTGTTGTATTATGAATATCTTTGTTATGTGTTGGCCATTGCCCTTTCATTTCCATGTAACATATCGACTTGCTATCCCGAGCCGTTTGATTTCTCCTTTGACCTGAACCTCTCTGAACTTCGGCATCTCTCCTCTGACCTCTTTTCTCTGTCAGCTGCAGGTACCCGGTCCAGCGGCGTCCTGTCTGACGCCAGAGACCATGGACGCCACCTACCGGGCCCACCAGGCGGCCCCGGTACCCCAGCCACCGCCACCCCCGCCGCCGCCACCGCCACCGCCGGTGCCAGTGGTACCGAGACAGCTTATCAGCGATAATAAGGTAACGGGTCGGTGTGTGGCCATGGAATACATAAGGCAAAATTGAATCCTTAGTGCGACGAGCCTAAAGGTGAAGACGAACTCGACGAACTTGCGATTATATTTATGTTTGATTCGAAATCTTTCTTTAAACCTTTCTCTATCTTAAGCAAGTAACAGCGAGGTGTATGGGGTAGATGACAAGAAAATATTGTGGTCAAGGCATCACGATGCGCAAAAAATTGTTTTAATTTCATAATTACATCAATCTTTATTTTAAAAAATTATTGCCTTCACATTAGCCCCACATCTCTAATCGCCACAACTCCCACGCATTCCTTCCCCGCAGGGTCTGTCGCTGAAGGAGGTGGCGGAGGAGTCCAACAGCATCACCATCACCGCCATCAAGACGGAGAGGCCGGACACGCCGCCAGCGGGAGGGTCCCACGAGCCCCAGGGCGCTCCGACGGACCCGGAGGGTCTGGAGCACGCCGCCGCCATGCAGGGTGGGTATGGGAGGGGGAGGGGATGTAAGGATAGTGGGAGGCGGGGAGGGAGATGCGAGGAAGGGGAGGCGGGGGGGGGGGGGGGGGGGGGGGCAAGGGTGGGTAGGCTGAGCAGAAGGGTTACCAGGATGGGCGGGTGGAGGGGAAGGGTTCCCGGGGTGAGTAAGCAGACTGATGAGACGGGTCGTAGAGGTAGTGCTTGGGAGAGACAAAAGTGTGGACGGCAGGTGGTTGTGGATTTGCTGAAGAAGATGTAGTTCGTACCCGATTATCTTGCCTGTATACCAGGTGTTGAATGTATAGAAGGTGCTGTGATACACGTAAGACAATGAGCTTTGGCGTAATAGGGTATTGGAATCAGCAAATATCGTTGGTCCCTCATAGTGAAGTTCTTCCGCGTTACTTTACTCAAATTTATATTCTACCATAACCGGTACGCCTTTTCGCCCATTCTAGGTACTGACTCGCAGATTTTAGACGCGACTCAGGGCGGTGAAAAGAGCTGGATTTGTCCCTACTGTCTAAAGGGTTTCAAGGGAAAGGAGAATCTCAAACTGCACATAAGAACTCACACAGGTGAGAAAAGGGCAAATAAGCTCGTGCTTTCACCGCAGGTAAAACAGCAGGTAGAATTCACACTATGTCTTGTCAATTCATCTAAATTGAGAGGTTACTGTAGAAAACAATTATGCAATAGGCTAGCACCACGCATCATGTCCGAATTTACTTGATAAGTATTACATAATTAGGCGTGCACTATCCTTATGGTGACAGACGTTCGCATGTTTGAGTATCTCATTCATTTTGGATTTTCTAATTTCTATAGAGCATGTATAAATAATTATAACGCAAAGACTCCCTCCTGTTTATGTCTAGGCAATAGGCACCAAAAATATAGCTACTTAGCTAGGACTTATATCCCTATTGTGTCACCGCAGGGGAAAAACCGTACGAATGCGGGATGTGTGATAAGAAGTTCGTTGGGAAATCCGATCTCAACAGGCACCTGCGCGTACATACGGGTGAGGGGCCAACGATAATAAAATAGAAATTAATAAATCCAGTTCTCTTCTGGTGGCATTTGACAGGCCAACGAACAGTACGAGTATGCGAGACTGACTTTTGTTTTCCAATGCTTATACGAATATGTTTTTCTATTGTTAGGCACTGTGTATTCATAATAAATGCCAGAAGGCCCTGTTTTCGTTCCTACAGGAGCAAATCTTTCCACCGTCTTATTTGTAATCACTCTGAGTACGATTATAAACCCATCATGCCTGTGAGCCTCGTTTGTATCTCTTGTTTTCACAGGCGAGAAGCCGTACGAGTGTAACGTCTGTTTTCGGCGGTTTGCTCGCGGTGACTACCTCTCCAAGCATATGGTGACCCACAGTCAGGGGAGCAGTCCGCAGCCGGGTGATGAGTTCGCCGGGTCACCGCCAGACGGCAGCACCGCAGCCGAGGTCGGTGGTGCCCAGTGGTCTGCGCTATACCAAATGGGAGGGGTTAAGTCAAAGCGGCCCGATTTAATTCAAGATGCATTGCAATTCATACGACAGTGTGTGCGTGTACTCTAAATCCCATTGTTGATAGGTTCTGGGCGCTATCAAAGTTCATTTGTGAGTGGTAGAATGTAGGCCGCAGGAGGGTCGTCCATTTCTACATGATAATGGAGAAATGATATGCAGTTATGATATAAGAGACAGTGATTAAAAAATGAGATACGTTTGTACAATAAGAACTCAGCCATGTCACGCACGCCATTCTATGTCAGATCAAGCGAAGCTTCACCAAGCATACTCATACCAACCCATGTTTTACAGGCGCACGGCGCAGACAGCAGCGACCCCACGGGGGTCACCGGACCTCAATGACGTGGCACGGCACAGCCAATCACATAGCGCGCCTCAGGGAAACCAGCCAATCGCAACCTCCGGCATCAGGGAGTCAGCCAATCGGCGTCGCCGTCTACTAGCCAACAACCAATCAAAATGAGCCACGAGCATAGAATGACAGATGCTCGAAGATGGTGTGGAATGCACAATGCTGCTGGTAAATCATTGCTGAGTGATAAAATCACCTGATAGTAAAAACGGCAAACTTTTGCCATAGTGAGGAGAGATGGAAGTGAAGTGAAACGATAAAATGTGACGTGACGTCACATATCGATAAACAGTTGTGTAGAGGAGAGGCACGCGGTGGTCGATGGTCAAGTTAGACAACTACGAGAGATACGCTTCGAACTGTGAGCAACTTTGGTGATAGAAAGAACAATCGCACAGTCATGACATGCGTGGTCAGATCTCCTTTGGACGCTTTGAGCGAATATTTGGACGCTATGAGCGGTGCTTTAGAATTGGCACTTACGAACGCTGGCAAAGCGTGAACGGTGATTGGACGTTAGTGATGACGTCACCCAGTGATGAACGCCACCTGGTGGCAGGTGTGGGAAAATACCCTCGGGCGATGAACGTCGTAACATCCAAAAAGCTGTTATTTTGCTTGTTGCGAGTGTTTCTTCGTGAATCGGTTTCACAGGCTAGATGCAAGTGATTGGCAGGTCTGTTTGTCCCTGTATAGTTGTGGGAGTAATGTAGAGTTAGGTAGCCAATTTTTGTTGTCATGAGTGGCTCAGCGACCTTATTTGTAAAAGCACTCCACATCTCAGAGCGTGCTGACGTCTCAGGCGATGTCATTACCCAGCTTTATACTCGGGCTGCTCGGACTTGATCAATTTTTAAAGCAGGCTTAACCTTATTCAGGCGACATTTAGTATAAGCATAGTTGTCAGCTCAGCACGAATAATTAATTACCAAAACACGAAAATAAGTAATTCAAGATGTTGCTCCCATCATATCAGTGCTCCAATGATTCCTTCGATGAGCAATCTCGGGTCCATTGAAAATTAAATCTGTTCAATTTTCACTAGTGCTTATACCGGATCTACGTCACACGCTTTTAAACACAGTTGCAATATTCGAAACACAGTACCTCGTCATTTTTCACCAGTGTCAGTGAGAGCCCCACCTAAGGGACAAACTTTCTACTACCTCAGACATACATGTAAAAAGTCAATTAATTACCTAATTACCTCCCTCTCGTACAACAGTCAACACACCTTCTGAAGCAGTTATCTCCGCTAAGCTGAGAGGAAATTACGAGCATTACCTCTTGACCATCTTGCTGGTTCCACTGGTTTCGCATTTGCTCTTCGACGGTGACACCACATGACACTTTTCGTTGCCAATGTGCGCCTGTTCCGGTAGCACACTATCTAAAAGAATATTCATAGGTACACCAACGCAAACACTTCTAGCATGAAATTACGTGTAAATGAGTAGGTAACGTACATCCCAACTTCAAAGGAAATTCCAGCATTCAACCCAAACGTGTCAGTGCCAATATACCTCAGCTGTTTCACATTGAAACTCAGTCAGAGCCCTATTGCAATAGTTTTAAGATACAATACAAACTGAACTAACTGATGGCTCACCTCCTATTATGAGATCACAGCTAACCTTGTGCCATTATTTCAAGCAATCAAACCGATCCGATCTCGTTCGATTTTGCACACAGTGCTTTGTCACATTTAATTCATGTAGGTGGTGTATAATGTGTCTATGTTTCCCTAGGAATAATTGGGGTCCAACTACCGTTCACTGTTGATTCTCACTTCGTTGTGAGCGCTTCATTTTACTGTAGGAAGATATCTCGTTAGTGTATGTAGACGAATGATAGTGCTCTTTGGGTTGTGACTGTTTTTTCTTTTTTGTTTAGTACGGTGTCGGGACTCGGGACTTTAATATAAGGCCATAGCCATGCTGCTTCAATGTACTACTACCATGCACTTATCGTCACTTAGCGAAAGCCAAAGTAGCTGTCATCGCTTTGCAGCATCTTAACCCTCGCCCATGTAGGGGTTGGTGCAACCCTCCCCCTGAGGTTTTTCGGAAATAGTGCAAAAACGGCGGCGCGCAGCGCCGCCAAATTTTGGGTACCTTATGGGGCAAACCTTGCGCATCTTTTGATAAAAAAAAAATTTGACCGGGTCATGTCAGGTCACGGAGTTATGACGTCACAAAGGGAACAGCCTCCGGCCGGATTTTCACAAACTGAGTGCCAACGCCCGAGGTTTCCTGCCGGTGGTACGGACATGGGTTGATGGATCGTGATGAAACTTCCCATGCATGTTGGGGCAAGTATTGGCTATCATATGGTATAAGAAACTTGACCGGGTCAGGTCAGGTCACGAAGCTATGACGTCACAAGAGGAACAGCGTCCGGTACTATTTTTGAAAAGCGCCCGAACCACTATTTTGCTAATTCTTGTCACCTCAATGGGAATATGCAGCAATATTAGCTTCTATAGGGAGCAAATGGACCTCCCAAATCCAAAAACACAAACAGATTTCAAAAATTTAAATTTTGATTTTTCGAATTTCTGCCGCCGACTGTGACCTTGCCGACTTCCGGCGCTCCCAACGCGCCATTTTTAGAGCTAGGGAAACGGAATACATACCAAACGATAGAGAATTGATCAAGGAACACGATAGTGAAGGTTTCAAGTCGATATCTCCCACCGTTTTGCCGCAATCGCCGCGGAAAGTTGAAAAAAGTCTATTTTTCCGAAAATTTGACCTTTGACCGGTCAAAAGTAGGTCAAATGTTGACCTAGGACCAAAAAATATACCACCAATCGCGAGATCTTGGCGAGAGCAATCCGATGGTCTTTTCCGCTAAGCTCTACGACGCTCCGTTTTCAAACGCCAAGGGGGGGGTCGCACCAACCCCCCCCCCCCTGCATGGGCGAAGGTGGCAGATCGCCGTTTACGGGCGAGGGTTAAGACGCTCTTCTCGGTGACTTCAATGTTTTGTTCTCTGGAATCAAGCTAGTGAAACCCGTATAAAACCCTCATATGTTCAACCATATAGCAAACTTCTGTATGAATTCGTTATGCTTTTCCGACTGGACCCTCACCAGCTGTAATATCCTTACCCTCATTGGCGACACTATCCATATTTTTACAGTGTCTGTCAAATACGTTTAGTTAGTTATTAAGTTTCCCTTTTCTAGTTAAAATGTTCTGATGTATGTATTGACATCATGCTGCATCGTGAGTTATTTCACCGTTTTGCTCTTGCAATCAACGCGTTCCTGTTTCCCAAATATTCGGGAAAAAGACTTGCCGATTTCTGAAATCCTCATAACGTTATTACATGGCATTGTTAATGATTCCGAAACATATTACAAGAGCTTTTTCAGTACTAACCAGGGGTGAAAAATTGTATCGTTTTGTCGTTGTCGACGACAACCGATAAGACGATCTTATGGCGACCACGCGCAGCGCCTGAACTGATTAACTCCTTCCGCGGTTAGATGCGCACAATCCATCCGCCTCTGCCCACGCAACCCAATCGCCTCTGCCCACGCAAACCATTCTCTGTCCCTCCCCATCACATCTACTCACGCAGTTCTCGAGTCCGTTACCTCCGGCGTACGCGGCGGCATCCCAGTGGAAAATTTCCTGGTAGCTACAGACATATTCCAACTCCCCGTAGCTATTTAGTATATACTGCGTCGTTCGACCATCGTTCGGACGGCCGATCGGCGACCCTCATAAAGACGACCAATGGCATACCAAGTGGTCGCCGTGGTTGTCCGCTGGCAACACGTGTCTGGCAAATCTAGTACATTCCAGGACTCGGCCGGCCCCTGCGCGCACCCTTCAGCGCCGCCCCCCGCCCGGCGGGCAGTTAGCGTCCCCTCCAATCCGCCGGGGCTCCTTTTGTGACGTCAAAACCCACCCCGGTGGCGCCTGGGGGTAGGTCCGCGGCGGGACATCTTGAGTGGGACCGTGTCAGTGCCGGTAATGTTTTGATGAGGCCGAGGGGAGGGCACGCCATGTCATGCCCACGAGGATAAAGGACTTCCGAGGTCGAGGGACACGAACCCGGTTTACATAGCATATTTGACGAGGCTCTAGCTCGCTAATTTGGCGATAATTTCGATGCAGTGGTCTTCAAATATTTAGAGGGGATCATTTTGTAAATTGTTCAGCACCATTGGCATCTTTTGCAACATCACGGACGGAGATATAAGCTTGCAACAAACCCTATGTAAACCGGGTTACGGATCGTCGGACAATTGAGGCTGACGGCTGAGCACCCTGCACTATCAAAAAGGAGCGGAATTATAATATATTCGCACGCAGGGTCCGTGGCGTCTGCACGACTGAAATGTACCAACTTGAGCGCGTTTTGTTCAAAGGTGAGTGGAAGTCGACCAGTGGCACCGTCGAAGGTTCACCGAAAGAGTCAAAACTCAAAAGGGCTATCTAATCTTTTCCGTGGCGTTGTATAGCTCTATATAATTGGCTCCCGAGTTGTGCGTGGGTGTAAAAAAAAAAAATTGAAAGGCAATATCTTCCATTTAATGACCTCTGGTGACCTGACCTTTGACGTAGCCTATAAAACGAATGTAATATTTTCGTCGCCCTTATTTTGGACGGTCTTTCGAATGCCGTTTACTGCTTGTCACTACGCGAACCAAGATCCGAGTTAAAAGGGCGGGTGCTTGACCCCCCCCCCCCCCCCCTCCCGAGCAGGGCGTGGAAATCAAGGACCCTCAGCGGGGTGCGGGTTAGATATCTTGAGTTGACAACCAAATAAACCCGTTTGCCTTTGGACGACAACCACCGAAACACTTTTTTCAGCCCTGGTACTAACAACACTTATCATTTGGAACACGATGACCGATGAATTGCCGTCTTGTCAGCATCTCAGTGCTACCCTGAAACCTCACATAGCTGGTAATTTTACATACATAGTACCATGTTTACCGAATCCCTACCTCATCAACTCAGCAATTCATCACAGTCAGCTGTACGGGACGTTGGATGTGTATAAATAGGTGTTTGCGCAACATCGCACGTGTTTATGCACGTGCCTGCGCAACAATACGTGATGAACCACGTGATGCGCAACACGATGCGTTTAGGTAGTTAAACGTTTACGCGGCACCGTGTGTGTTACGTCATGTGTATGCGCACTGTGCAGCATTGCGCGTGTAGCAAACTGTTGGTATGTGCAGCATTACGCGTGCATAATCGTGCGCTCGATATGCGTCAAGTATGTTGCATGCTAGGCTGATGCATATGTTATCCATTATGCAATGTACGATTGAAACCCAATGGTTTAGGTGTTAGTGGTATATCTGTGTTCTGCATGCCTCCTTGACATGGGACACATGCGGTATGCATTCAGAAAACATTCACAATGTGCGCGAACTGTGTGTCGTAACCCAGTGAATGTGCACTTGGGTTTTTCACATCGTATTTTGTGTACACGACACGTGCATGTGAAAAAAAGGCGCGCGCGTTGCGCAGCCATGCGCGTCGTTCGACACACATTGTAAACGTAAACTGTGTCGTTTGTGTGGAGCACGAGTGACGTATTTGTTAAATGTAGTGTAATCAATGTCAACTGCCCTGCCAGAATAGCTCCGTAAAGAGAAAAAATGCAGAGAAAATCAAATGAAAACGCTGGTAAATCTGGATGACCATCCCATTTTTTATTATTAGCCCTGGCTACTGTTACGACATAACAGGATCATAGTCACTTACATTGCAATGTTTTGGCAATGTCAACAGTGATGTGTTTGCACTCATCAAATGTGCTAAGCCTATCCAAGTGACTGCCAAAGGTGTTCCTTTTCTTAATGCGTAACGCAGCTGGATAAGGTTAGATTCCAGAGTCACCTCACTGTTAAGGAGTTCACCAGATGCGTGTGTCGTCCTATCATAGATGTATTTTTGGGAAAATACACGGTACGCCATTTCCCCCCTGTTTGAGCTTTAGGGTGCGTTCGGAGAGGCAGATTCCCGGGGAATATTCCACGCCGGCATGAAATTTCCGCCGAATGTGCCGTTCGGAGAGCGATTCCCGGGGAAAGTTCCGCGGAACGGACGCGGAAAGCGCGGAATCTAAAAAGCAGATCACGCGTCGTTCCCGTCAAGATGGCGGCGCCCATCATTATGCTCGAGTGAGTATATTATTGAATATAAATGGATATTTCTTGCGTTTGTTTCCACCCTGATCAGTTTTATTGCAAATCCAACAATTGATAATGCTTTCTCAGTTGTGTGATTGTTCTCTGAAGCAATGAAAACGATAATTTGAAGTGTTGTGTTGTGTGTGTTTGGGGTGGGCGGGGGGGGGGGGGGCACAGTACAGATGGGACTTTTTGAAAATAATTGTGATTTTTGTTAGTTGTTCTTTCTTCAAGAGCTTCATTCTTATTACATCTTGCCATAGATGTAGCGTTCCAAATAACCAAATAACCCAAATAACCCAAACAAAATCCCACGAACTCAACTTGGCGCAGTATCGGCGATCCTTGAAATTGGCGGTATGGAATGTCCCTCTCCGAACGCAACACGGGGAATTTTCACAATGACGGGGAATATTCCGCGCTCTCCGAACGCACCCTTAGTTAAGTCACGGTATCTTTTGCCCATATACCACAATGTGTCACTGTTCCTCGCCCTGATATTGTTGAATATTTGTTAACGACCTTTTCCTCAAATAAAGAAAGGTTTAAAAGTGGAAAGTGGTATATTCTATAGTTAGTGAATTTCCATATCGCTACAAGATGTTCGTCGCCAGAGCACTCAACAACATGCTTCTCTTCCCACTCAAGTTCAACAGTGCTAAGGCTTTTCGAGCCTCATCCCTTATTGCAACACCCATGCGACTTCCTTCCGTTGCTTATTTCTATTCAGACACATAACCCGTCAGGATAATCCTCAGCTGTGTCCACTCTCGCTTGTTGCATCTCCCACCT
Organism: Amphibalanus amphitrite; assembly: GCF_019059575.1. Taxonomy (NCBI): domain Eukaryota; kingdom Metazoa; phylum Arthropoda; class Thecostraca; order Balanomorpha; family Balanidae; genus Amphibalanus; species Amphibalanus amphitrite. Next base: position 34,100 of record NW_024882573.1, read on the forward strand.
TAAGACGATCTTTCCCTATCGCCAAGCAGAGGTACCCTCCTTTCCCCTCCCCTTCAGGGTACCCCACAGTCGAGTGACCTTTCATTTCCTATCGCCGGTCACTCGAGCCGAGAAAGGCGGCACCGTCGACGGCATGACCTTCAGGAAGTGGTCGGTGGCGGGGCACATGTCGACACGCCATCATCGCCCGGGGCTAGAAAGGTCCGACCGGCGCGGGCGGCAGAGCGAGCCATCAGCAGTCCAGCAGTCTGAAGGACGTAGAAAGGTCAGCCAATGAGCCACCGAGAGGACCCCTGAGGGTCAGACGCCAGGTATTGGGGAAATGACGGGGATGTGGATGTCGCTCGACATGACGAACTACCTCTGAATACTACACAGGAGCAAAGGTGAGGGCTGTGGCGTCTGTGCCTGTCCCGAGGCGGTGAGACGGGAGTATCCGGCGAGACAGACCACCAGGACGTTCAAGCGATCACTCTGGAAAGATGTGTTCCAATTAAAATTGACCGTCATTGGCTACCGGTCAGGTGACCGCCAACCAGAAATGGGAGATCCGGGATCACGGATATGGATGGGCTCTGGCAGGTTGGGACAATCGAAAGAATTGACATATGTATCTCGCTATCGCAAGGAAGCAGAGTTTTCAACCGTGTTAAATGTGGTGGTATCACAAAAAGCGACAATAACCTCTACAACACTGGCGGAGCCAGAAAGATGGCTTCAAAACATTGTCATTTTCGGACAATGCGCCTTGGTTACAGAAATGCCCCAAAACTATTGTATTTCAGTTGAGACAAGTATAATAACAATTTAAGCACCACATTGTCACATGCTTGTTTAAAAGTGTATGTAAAAATCAAAACGATTGAACTGTGATATTTGCTCGATGTGTGCCTCTTGTTCTCCTTTTAGACGCTGATGACGGTGATTTAGCCGAAACGCGTTCGTCTATCATTTTTGTTCCGTGTTATTATGCCCCAAAACGTTCTGTACCTTTGGACACGCCAGTGCTCTACAACTGTCTTCTTCCTCTGCAAAAAAAAAAAAAAAACAATCCAGTTGAGGGAATGTTGATCTTCTCTCTTTTGTCTGATGCCTGTCTCTGGTGCATACGTAACACAATTTTCCGACTCTCGCTATGTGAGTTTAACCTTCTCAGATCGGTTTCAACCAGCCACCCGCCTCCCAACGGAGTTACAAACCCACGACATCGCACAATCATCACCTTACGGGTCCAAGCCCGAACGTAAAAAAAAAAAACTGTTAAGCGACGGTAGTTTGGAAGTCGGAAGTAGTGGAAACTAGCAAGTTTTGGAGGTACTTTTTCATTTACATACTCTCAATCTTCTCTCAAGTGACATCCTTTGTCAACCAATGAACGTAGTTACGCGCAACCTACAGCAATGGCGTAAGCTCACCACGTGAGCTTAAAATCCCTCCTCTTCTGCCCTCCATCCCCATTTCTTTGTCATACACCCTCTCTCTCTCTCTCTCTCTCTCTCTCTCTCTCTCTCTCTCTCTCTCTCTCTCTCTCTCTCTCTCTCTCTCTCTCTCTCTCTCTCTCTCTCTCTCCTCTCTCTCTCTCTCTCTCTCTCTCTCTCTCTCTCTCTCTCTCTCCTCTCTCTCTCTCTCTCTCTCTCTCTCTCTCTCTCTCTCTCTCTCTCTCTCTCTCTCTCTCTCTCTCTCTCTCTCTCTCTCTCTCTCTCTCTCTCTCTCTCTCTCTCTCTCTCTCTCTCTCTCTCTCTCTCTCTCTCTCTCTCTCTCTCTCTCTCCTCTCTCTCTCTCTCTCTCTCTCTCCTCTCTCTCTCTCTCTCTCTCTCTCTCTCTCTCTCTCTCTCTCTCTCTCTCTCTCTCTCTCTCTCTCTCTCTCTCTCTCTCTCTCTCTCTCTCTCTCTCTCTCTCTCTCTCTCTCTCTCTCTCTCTCTCTCTCTCTCTCTCTCTCTCTCTCTCTCTCTCTCTCTCTCTCTCTCTCTCTCTCTCTCTCTCTCTCTCTCTCTCTCTCTCTCTCTCTCTCTCTCTCTCTCTCTCTCTCTCTCTCTCTCTCTCTCTCTCTCTCTCTCTCTCTCTCTCTCTCTCTCTCTCTCTCTCTCTCTCTCTCTCTCTCTCTCTCTCTCTCTCTCTCTCTCTCTCTCTCTCTCTCTCTCTCTCTCTCTCTCTCTCTCTCTCTCTCTCTCTCTCTCTCTCTCTCTCTCTCTCTCTCTCTCTCTCTCTCTCTCTCTCTCTCTCTCTCTCTCTCTCTCTCTCTCTCTCTCTCTCTCTCTCTCTCTCTCTCTCCTTCTCCTCCGGTCATCCATCGCTGCCTCCTACGAGCCCGTTGGTCGGCCACGCCAAGCTCCAGTGACCTCGACGCTCCTGTTTCATCTCACTTTCGACGGCCGCGCGCCGGTCGGTCGTCCCACTCAGTCGGTCGCGCGCTGTCGAGGTCGACTCACGGCTCGTGCTGCTCGCGCGAGCCGCCGCACGAGACGCTACGTCGTCAACGTCAACGGCAACGGCAAGGGGTGCGTCTCGTTCCAACGTCAACTCACGAGTGTTCGTCAGAGTCTGCGTCATTCGAAAGTGGTAGCGATAGAGTTGGTGTCATCGACTTTGTCAGCGCCTTCATCGGGAGCTTCTTCAAGAGCTTCGTCAGGAGCTTCATCTCCATCAACGTCAGCGTCATCATCATCGTGTACCTTGCCGTCAGTGCTAGCGTAGCGCTTGCGTTGGAGTTCGCGTGTTCCTACCTCTTGAGGACTTGTGGACCTGTCTTCTGCGAAGATAACATCAGCATTTGTGTGCAAGCTGTGTTGATATTTTAAAAGCTTCTTGTTGGAGTTGGAGTTTAATCGTCGCACCAGGTCAATCTTCGCTGGATACGAATCAACTCCATTTCGAAGACCCTCGCCTTAATCGTCGCCTCAGAAACTGTTGTGGCTTGATTTTCGTTATAGCTTCCAAGTCCCGACATCCTGACCTCATAGTGACCTTCGTCTCATTTTCCTCTTTCTCTCAATCCTGTAATCCAATTCCGACGTTTGCATCATGAGGAGATAGCGTGGTGACCCGGTTGGTTTCAAGATCAACCTAAGAAGTGACACACTACAACTACAACTTCTGCGAGTGTGACTCGTGTGTGTTCTGTTCGTGCGAACAAGTGTAGAGAAGCCCAACAAAAACACACCACGATGCGGTTAAGAAACTTGGCGTCAGCGGTAACAGGAGTGATTGCTGCGCTAGTTCTTTGCTCACATAGAACTCAGGTAAGTTGCACTAAAACTAACTGGATGCAGTCTGAGAGACAAAGCCTGATTGGGTCATGCAAGACAGAATATGTACATACTCGTATGTGTATTACAATTAAATTAATCACGAATGTGCAATGCTGCTGTGTATTTTCGCTGCATGCTTGGTGGTGGTTGTGTACAAAATGCATAAAATTGCATCCTAACGCATGCTAACTATTAGTTAAAAAGACAAAACTCCCCTTCATTTCAACACATTTCAAACAAAGTGGAAAAAATATGTTGTCAGTTGCCACCACATAAAAATACCAATTTTGGAATACAAATTTGAGCAAAAACTCCGTCCCTAAATTTTGAAATACCAGAGAAGACAAAAAACAAACGGGTCTCACCGAATTGGACATAGAGCCACTGACAGTCCGTTATAACTGTATTTTGTCTTGTTTCACTGCCCTCCTGAAGGTAACTATGCCAGAAAGCCACATGAGTCAAAGTGTAAAAAAGGTAGGGTAAAAACGTTTGATGTAATATCACTAAGATCCAGACCCATAAAAACAAGCCGTGAAGATTTCTAGACCGGAAAAGTCAGACACACGTAATTCATGCCTGAGATAACTTAGTCGCCACTGTATCATTGTGTCTCTTGTTTGACCCTTGGCGACATGTTTTACACCCTAATTATAACACAAATGACCTCATTAGAGTCCACACCACCCACACGTTTCGGCGGCCGGCGCGCCGCGCCAGTTTTGTGTCACATACCGGGCCGGTGCGCCGGTATAGTCACCGAGACGGAAACGGCGCCCACATGACTCCGGCCGGACGTGAGAAAACGAACAAACTGGCCAGCTCATAGACTGTTGTTTGACGGTCGCCGGCGACTTGTGATCCTTGGCCCGCGCTGATATTTGAACATGGAAATGTATCAATGGATGTGATTAAGCAGTAGGTCGCACACATAGAAGCTGTTCAAATAAGGAACGAATAGTGGGAACAATACCAAACAGCCCTTTGCAAAAGTAGCTGGGAAATATTTTAGACAAGTGGCATCAAAATGGCAGCACTTTGCTCTAAAAGAATCGGTGTGGTGCTCTTCAATTGTCATTTTTATATACAGGCTGACCCAAAAAAAATTGGAACCCCTAATTTAAAATGTCTATAAGTCCGAAAATATTTTTTCTGTTGACACATTGCGAACACCATTAGAAAGAGCATTAAATCCTCTATAAAATCACGTCAAATTGGTGCATGGATGTTGTAAAGCATTGGCACACTATTAGCTTTTGGAATGAGCGTCAGAAAACTGAGTGAAACGAAATCGCCAAATGTTAACGATGCGCTGAATTCCGTTAGCACTCTATCTGTTGTCTTTTTGCGAATAACACAACATCCAAATTAAATTTTATTTCATAAAAGTTTACACAGAAACACACAGTAGAACAGATACACGCGTCCTGACTTCCGCTGTTCATCCCAGCATGTGCTCAACGGCGGCGAGCTCCGTGGGCCGTCACGCAGGCCTGCAGTCGCTTGGGGACAGCTCCGACCACGCGGACCAGCAGTCTCTGGGACAACTGATCCCAGCAGGCCGTCAGCCTTTCCTTTCCTTACAATATCACGTGAATGAGCTATTTTTATTCATGAGCCCCCAACAAGCGACATGGTCAGAACAGCAAACCATCAATCACTGATTTGCGCAAAATGTTCAAAACCGTTTCACTGAGTTTCGTGACACAAATTTTATAGTCATATGTCTAGGGCAATATTTATAATAATAATTAAGTTCAATCAACGTGGTTTTATAGAGAATTGAACGCTCTTTCTAATGGTGCTTGCAATTTGTCAATAAAGTGAAAATTTTCTGACTTTAACCCGCGCCCAGATGGGGTCTGCCGAGCAACGCGGTCTGATGGGGGGGGGGCATTTTGGCCCCCCCTCAGATCTCGAGAACCACGCAACATAGCGACAAGCGGTAAACGGTGTTGGATAGCCCCAACGGGGAACTACCTTGTGACCCAATTTCATTGACCTCGGTCAAACCGATGACGTCACAGGTCAGGTCAAATGTCGAATTTTCACCGTTTACAGGCATTTCAAGAAATGCGTTGTAAAATCGTGTAAAATGCATTTCATTGAAAATCATCGATGGGGAAATGTTCTTCAAACACATATTTTGCTATTTGAGGTCACTGATACCAGGTCAGGTCACAGAGGTCAGGTCACTGGGGGGTCACAATATGAAAGTGTCGTGTGATGCATGTTTTATGGTCCATTTTACATGACAAATGCGATTATGTGGGTCAGACAGACTTTAGGGCCAGCTTAGGTCACGTTTTGGTCAAGTTCAGGTCAAGGTCAGGTCAAGGTCAGGTCAAATTAGGTCAAATTTCAAAGTTGATATTTTTGCATAAAATGGGTATCGATTCGATGCAGCTCGTCACGGGGAGTTCAATGGTGGTCTCCGTTTTTGCGCTACGAGGTCTACAATTGCTAAAAATTGAGTTCAAAAATTTGACGTCATCAATTTTTAACAGTTTTTTTCGCTATAACTTGGCCAAAAAAAGAGGTATCGATCTAAAATTTGGTATGTATATCGAAGAGCGCAGGGACTATCACATATATTCCGGTTTTTTTTCGAAATTCGAAATTTTTTTGGAAATATTTTGAGTTTTTCTAAAAAAATCAATTTTTTTGATTTTTGGGGGTCAAAATCCCAAAATTTCGAAAATCGGAGATAGCAGTTTTGTAGCGCCGTCTTTTCTCTACACAACCACATAAAGAACTTTAAAATTGCTTGTTAACTGTAGAATTGGTGAGCGTTTCAAGATGTCATGTTTTTTGCTCATTTTTACTCGAACATGACCTCAGTTTGACCTCAATAACTCCTGACCTGAGGTGACCTGTGACTTGAAATTTTGTGTGAAGGTGTCAAATTGATGTCCGCTAAGGTACCCAAAATTTGGCGGCGCTGCGCGCCGCCGTTTTCTCGCTATTTAAGAAAAACCACAGGGGGGGCCAAAATGCCCCCCCCCCCATCAGGGCGCGGGTTAAGACATTTTAAGTTAGGGGTTCCAATTTTTTTGGATCACCCTGTATGATGCCGGTAACAGAAAACACATAAGCTATATTCATGTTGTTATTGATACTGGTGTCCACGTTTATTTGTCTATCATGTAAAATCGAGCCTTGCCTTCGTAAGGAACACATCCGACTCGCCGAAATATAACGTTCATTGACTATAACATCCATTGTGAGTCACTCGTACAACCGCTGACGCCCAGAGGTCACATACGAGGTCGGACGAGGTCGCCGGGACCACCGCAGTCGGCTCACCTTTCACAAGGTCATAACGGTACTCCGGTACGGCGGTGCCTGACCCGGTGACACACCGGTTAACCCACCCCGGGGTCCTCCGCGTTACGAGTCGCTCGGGGCTCCTGACTTTACACCGTTAATCACTGTTTTCGTCATCTTCTGGTATCTTCTGATAGCTGTGGAGTCCTGATAATTCCTGGAAGGACTTGATGCCTTCCAGGAAGTCTTCGTTAGTACAAGTAGCTCCTGATTTTATCTGCTAACTAGCTCTTGGTATATCCCGGTAGGTCCTGGTATCTCTTGGTAGGTCCTGCGAGCTCATAATACCTGCTGGTAGATCTTGGTGTAGGCCCAGGAAACTCCTGGTAGCTCCTGCTAGAGCTAGCAACTAGAGCTATAATAGCTCTAGCAGCTCTAGCGAGCTAGAGTTGCCATTAACTAACAGGAGTTAATGGCAGCTCTGCCATTAACTCCTGTTAGTTCCTAATATCCTTGAGTAATATCTGGTGCCTCGGTAGATCCTGCTAGGTCCTGGTATATCCTAGTATAGTGGAATACCCTGGCATAGCCCGGTATATCCTGGTATATCCTGCTACCTTCCCACCGCTCGTATCCGGTCCGCAGTCGGGTTTCTCTGTCGGATCGATACCCGCCCCCGGACCGCCGAGTTGATGTCTGATCGGGCCGTGTGTCGGCCTCTCGGCCAGCCTGCCGCGCCTGATTTGGGTCAGGGAGAGACGGAACAGGTCGCGGAGGCACCGCTCGTCGCGTCTCTCTCACCTCTCGTGGTTTGAATCTCGTGTGTAAAGTCGAGAGGGTATATAGGGCCTTGGTCGAGAGTATATCGCCTCTCCTGTCTCTGATCAATAATCTTGCAGCTAGCACTTGCCTGGAAGTTCAGAGCTTGCAACTAACGTTTCGCATCTCGTTTCTATTCTCCGACGTCCTACAGACACCAGTGAACGAAAATGACATCGCCTTTGTACTCACCGTTTGAAAAAGGCGTCATGCCAAGATCACAGGAACGCGGTGCAGACCGAGGGAGTAGGGCTAGGGATAAAAATGGTAGGACACATTTAATATTGATCCATGGAGTTCTTGTGTATAAATTGGTAGTTCTTTGCATTTCTGAAAAAAAAAATAGGCACGTGACAATCATATTCCTGAAATCGGCTGTGATAACGGTTCGAGGAGTTTGAAGCTTCTGGTTCAACGAAACCTTCCCACTTCATTTCCATTCTCTATGCGCTTGTCTAACGATCATCACTCAAAACCAGCTGGGGCCCGGCTGAGGCACCGGACCTCCGTCCAGGTTTGAGAGCCTCTGCCGCTGAGATTGTGAGCCCCTGGAGCGGATCTCCCACGAGCCTCACCAGATGTTCATTTCGAACACGCACTCGGTCTATGACTAATGAATGAATTCGGTCAGCGCGACCTCAAACCGTGGAAAGCGACACCGTCTGTTTCAGAACACGTGACAGGCCAGTCGGAAGCCTTTTCCTCGAAGGTTTTTCTATTGGCAGGCACGCATGTTCCTGTGATGCTCTTCGTGACATCTGGTTCCAAACGATGTTGCATACTAAATACATCACTTGTTTTTCACTCGGGTGAGTCATATATATTTATAAAAATTATTGCTCAAAAGTGTATTGGCGAATACTGAAATTGCCGGAAGATCGTGTGATTATCTTAATGAAGTCGGAAGCTCAGTGCATGCTGAATTGGTCGTCACTGAACTTGAAACTCCTCGCACCACCACACTCGTCTGAGACCCCTGAACTTGGCCCTAGATCCAGACATCTTTCCTTTATCACTCCATCTTTTGTGTTTCCCCAAGCGAAAGTGGTGCGATAACGATGACAAGTGACTTGAAAAAAATACGAACGTTGACACAGCAGTTGTTGATGTAGTAAGTAAAGGTACTTTGGGAGTGGGAATGTCTTCCGGTAGTTTTCGCAAGGCTTTTCGATTGTTCTCCGTCCTAATCCAGACTTGATTCAGACATTCATTAGGGATATGACTCGGCCGAAAGCGAGTCATTTTGGCTCATGATCAGCGAACTGTTTGAACTGTTCCTGAACTATTCACACGTCTGCAATATGCACCATGCATCTGACCTTGGCATGCGTGTTTGAGATTGTATCAAATAACAAACAATATAAGCCAACCCAACTTTACTCATTGAGACGAGAAAAAAATCAAAATCTTCTACTCTAATGATACTCGGATCCAGAAAATGCTCTTGAGTGTTACTTGTTGTCATTAAGTAAAGTATAATGTCATTTACGGCTTTTGGATGCCTGACTGCTGCAATCAGTGTTAAGAACACAATTACTCCACGAAATGCTCAGCGGCAAAACATAGTGTTCATCCGCACTTATCATGCCAAATAGAGGGTCATTTATACCACATAACGTCTCATTTATCTCAGTTAGTTTCGCTCGCATTTGTCGTAATAAGTACTCGGTAATTCACATACCTCACGCTAATTCATATTCAGACGCTGTAATTCAGTTCGCGTGTCTTACTAGCGTAACCGTAGCACTCGGCTTGTCGAGCGTCCAAGACGTTGGTTGGTTGCTTGTTGAGAAGTTCCGCATCTCAACTACTAAGTGCTATGCGGAACTCTCACACAAGCGGCAGGTCAGCGACAAGGTCACGTGGCTAGTGCGAGAATCAAATTAGGATGCCTTTTTGTTTTTGCCTTTGTTGCAATTTTGGGCAGTTCGGCATGGCTGGCTAGTGGCTATGTTGATTTAGCATGGCATAGCATAGCTGGGTACCCGGATAGATGGCTCAAGAGGATAGGATCTGACTGCATATCCGACTTCTCCCCACGTGCTCTCGTACTTTTACCGTCGCGGATGACACGTCATCTTTCTCGCACTACTAGCCCTGAATGGCTGGTTCCGGTCCGATTGGCAGCGACCCAATCTGACCGCTAATTAGCACGAGAGAAACGACCTAATTAGCACCCTCTGTGTCAATGTGTGACACCCGTGAGACACCCTCGACACCCCTGTCAAGGTAACAGGGGGGATGGCGAGTGACACTGTTTAAAGCCGAGTGGATTGGATGTCAGCTCTATAAGGCCATGAATACACAGACTGGCTTTGACACAGTGTACTGTGTAGTGTGGTGAAGTGCGGCGCTGTCGGTTTGGACAACTGCCAAAGCTAACGGAACGTGACCGTGGCCAGTGGAGAAAAAGTGATGCAAACGCGTCAGTAAATCTTAGCGTTCAACATAGTTGGTCTAAAAATGATACCAGAAACCCAAAATGATTTTTGAACGACAATCGCATGATAATACTTGGAAACAAGTGTCATAAGAAATTTGGTACGGCTCCGCGGACCGCCTCCTCCCCCTTGACGTCTGAAAGTTTGTCTCAGACTTCGAGCAATATAAGTCTATTGCTTATTTTTGAGTAACCTATTTCATGCAGCACGGGTATTCTCTGTTTTATTACCAGCTGATGCAGTGCCAATCCCATCGGTGCTAGACATCAATTTTGTCCTAAAATGAACTTTTGACCCTGCACTTTTCTTTGAAATATTTGCATGTAAATGCACACGGCACATCTCTATTTGAATTTTGCACATTATAGACGCAATGCATGTAAATGGATGCATATATAAAGACATAAAGACATAAATTTGCAGTACAACAAAGAGCCACTGGGGCCCATACTTGGTTGCACATTTGCACAGTCTGTACTCTGTCAAAATGCGTGCCACCTTTCCGCTTTTCTCCCTAACTTATGTGTGTGAAGTTGGCACAAAACAGCGACACATTGCAGGCATAAAGCATACCTACACCACATTACACAACATTTTGCCACTTCATCACTTCATCAATCATTTCGTCACAACTCTTCCCTGCCCCCCCCCCCCCCCCGGCCACGCACTATCATCGCCAAATGTCTCACAAGTCCACTGCCATGCAAGGCATCTCCAAACAATTCGCATGTAAGCTCAACGGAACAGCATCAAACACCCGCAACAACATTCTGCAGACATATTGCAACCTAATACCAGGCATAATTTTTGCTATGAATTCACGCACATCTTACATTGATCACATGCACACATCAGTTGGCTAGTCCCACCTATATCTGTATACTATATCCCGCTCTGTAAAGTATTTGTCTAGGCTATGTTTAAATGTTTCGAGGGAGGTTGCACTTATTACACTAGTTGGTAAACTGTTCCAATGACCTACCACTCTTCTACTGAAAAACGACTGCCTTAACTTTGTCCTGCTACGTTTAATGGCAAGCTTATATTGATGGCCCCTGCTTCTGCCCTCCAAATTGAAATCAAACATATCCTTAAGGTATCCTGTGGCTTGGCCATTTACGAATTTAAACACCTCGATCAAGTCTCCCCTAAGCCTTCTGTATTTGAGAGAAAATAGCTTAAGCGATTTTAATCTATCCTCATAATGCAGATCTTTCATACCATTTACCATCTTTGTCGCCCTTTTTTGCACTCTTTCCAAAAGCAAGCTATCTTTTTCATGCATTGGAGACCATGACTGAACGCAATATTCCAAATGAGGCCTAACGTATGCACAATAAAGCGTAAGCAAAACCTCTGCACTTTTGTACGAAACATTCCTGTTTATTGCTCCAAGCATCCGAAGGGCCTTTTTTCTGGCTGCTTGTACTTGTTCAGTTGAAGAAAGCTTCTTATTAATAATCACGCCCAAGTCCTTTTCACTGTCTATATTACATAATGTTTGTCCCCCCATTGTGTATGAAGTGTCATAATGTTCTCTACCAATATGCATGACCTTGCACTTTTTAAAATTAAACTTCATTTGCCACTGCTCTGACCATTTTACGAGCCTATCAAGATCTGATTGGAGCTCATTATGATCCTCATCGTCCCCTATAACCCTAAATATTTTAAGATCGTCAGCAAATTTCAGCACATCACTATTCACGACAGTTTCGATAGAGTTAACAAAAATTAAGAAAAGCAATGGTCCCAGGACGGATCCCTGTGGAACCCCACTTAGCACATTTCTCCATTTTGATTTAGTGCCATTTAGCACTACCCGCTGTTATGTAATGCATGCAAGTTCCAGGTAGCTTTGATATAAATATTTGCACCATTTTCTTGTTAGAATCATGGATATCTTTACGTTAATGCTAATGCACATCATTGTTGTGTCGACTGCAATGTAGTAAGCTACTAACAACGCATATATGTAAATCTGTATATAATTACCAGTCATAAAAGACAACTGCTTGGTGTAAACCATTGGTACTGCTCATGTGTAGGAACTGCTGCAGCTCATAAAATCGCGCTAACTGTTGTAAATTGCTGCCTCATTATTTGCCATCGCTGCATGCCACCGCTGCCATCGCTGCTGTGTATATGCTGTGACCGCGTGTTGGCCCCGACGACCGCGACACTCCGGACCTGACCTGACCCGACCTGACCTGACCTGACGCCCGACCTGGCCCGGCCTTCCAGGCAGCTATGGGCTGGGACACTCTCTTCGGTGAGAGGCGCTACGAGCCGCCCAAACGCTGCAACTGCGGTGAGTAGGACCCATGGACGTGAAAAGACGGGCAACGACTGAGCCAGGTTCGAGTCTCATCGACGCCGAAATATTCACACACATATGTCTACATACACATTACGGATGCACTTACCACTTGTTTTTTTTTTTGACATTTCAAAATAAGTTTTCTGGGACAGAGAAATATCAAACATACCTCCCATCCCCACACAAAATAAATACATTAAAAAACGCGTACCGTTGCATAAGATGCTTTAGATTAGAATCTTCGGTCGATTTTATCGCTCCATCCCGTAGGATGACTGCTGCAACTAAGGAAAGCTGAAAACCTATCTGGCCATTCCCTCCCTCCTGTTGCTGATTTCTCTCACGAATGAATGCACAGTTGACCGTCACGTTCCACCAGCTATATGAACGATCTTCCCCGATGTCACTATGACATAACACTGAGGGCAACTCTGCACAATATCTAGCCCTCCATCACCAATGAGAGCACGCTCAGAGAAAAGAAAGGACAGTTGTCACACCTCGTCGTACGTTGCAAGACACCTAGCGGAACAAATCCTCAGATCTGAGAGGAACCATCAGAGCAGCTAATAGCTCGTAAAATCTCACGCACTCACCTGTAAGCTGAGTTGAGCAATGGACGTGTTTCTATTTCCCCTGTGGGTCTCTCTTCACGCCCTAATGCAATGTCACGTTTGTGCTCACCGTAATGATCATGACACGGAACATCACGACACCGCAGCTGTAAACAGTGGAAAGCGATCGTCTCGGGATGTTTTTGTCCGTTCAGGGGTTTGGTGGTCTTCGCTGGACAGTTAGTGGTCGTGTAAAAGTCTGTTTTCAATTGCGTGCTGTACCACAACACTGGCACACTTGTTCTACACGAGGACGAGACTACGGAAACGTTTTAAAGGTAACATATATCCTGCTAGATGTTGGTAGTTTCAAGGTTCCCAGTTTCCTAGCAACAAAACACACGTTTTTGTTGGTTACGCCTCCCAAGTGACAAAGAACCTTAATTTCGTAAAATTATATAATGTAAGGATTTATTACAATTTATCAAAAGCTGCCTGAGATACGCCAACACACTGTCTGCCAGCAAGCTAGCAAACCACCTCACATCATGTCACCACCACCTGTTACCGGGGCCGATAAAAGTCGCCCACTGTCCGACCCTGACGAAACCCGGTCGTCTCTCTCACGCTGAGAACACGGCACATGTTGTAACTGGGAAACAGCCACTTCCTCCCAGGATAGTTAGCTTATTTCCCGGCGGGCGGGGCGCCGTGGGGGGGGGGGGGGAGAGAGGGAGTCGAAGGGCCCTTCACCTTCCGTTTCTGCGAGACATGACTGCGAGCAAGGTCGAGCCACTCTCCAGACGGCAGGCCATTCAGTGAAAGTGACCAAAAATCATCACCATCATTGCCGGAGAGCTCAGAATAGACCTTGACTCTAGAACGGCCAACGACTATCTTAGAAACGGTAGCGCGGGAAGCGACGATTTGTTCATGGCTCGTAAATACAGTAGCGGCGCGCAAAGACGCTTCTGGCGCAAGGAACTATTCCTGGCGTATGGTGGCGTTCAGAGCGGTGTGACGCTTCAGCTTGCCACGCGGTGAGACAATCACGGGCTGAGACGTGCCCGGGGCATGTTGGTACCACCGTCTGTACTTTCTCTGGCATTGTCTGGATCAGCGTTCCGACTTGGGCGTGCCGCCCGCCCCGGTAGCGAATGGCTTCCGTTCCATTGGTAATTTAACCTTCGGAAGGAATGTGTCCTCATGAGACAGTTACCATTCTCCCGTGCGCCACAAGAGAATTCGAAATTGTGTAGGTACTGTGCGGTGCAGGTCCTATACTGATTACTGGCTCAGTGAAAATTAGCTGATGTATTTTTCACTACTGCCTAATTCAATCCTTCCTGTGTTGCCTGCAAAAATATTTATGAAATGAGGAGGGTGATGACTGATGATGAATGTTTCTACCGGCTGCAAATCGTATTTTGCATATTAGAAAACGCGTTAATGTCCACTGGCGATTTTATAGCATGGCGTAAGCGTATTTTCTCCTGTGCAGAGTGCAAATTGCACTCACTAGTGAATGCATAATCATCGATGTCACCGACAAAATTTGTACATAGTCAATATCATCATCAATTAAAGGAAATGCTCACCAAGTGATTTGAAACAAGACTGGGAGTTGGCTTTGATGATCATACCACAAATTTAAAAACGGCACAACACAATGAAAAAAAAAAATTATTGATGCCTCCAAATAACACAACAGTGCACTTCCCAAGGGGTAATCAACACTGTTAAAGGATCATAAAACTACTGCAAAGAAAGCACCCAGATGGGACAGGATGCTGGTAGATTCTGGGAGACTGCAACGAAGCATATCATACAAACACTAATGGCCGGTACCTTCAACGGAGACCATGAAACGAGCACTAGCAAAGCCCTGTGGGAATGGACGTATGGACAATATGGGGATGTCTTCCCACATCCAAGACACTGTCGATTAGGTATTAGCCAGTGGAATAAATAGCTCAGAGGCTGATAAAATGATATTGGCGTACCTACATACAGGATGGTAGGCAATGCACAGAAGATGTATGCCCTTTACAATGGTACACTTGTGTCATATATTCACTTGCATTTAGTGTATCTGCTATATGTTGTACTATTGCGCGCGATTGTTGGTATGCTTGATCCAAATGTGGTACACTGTTTTAACCCTCGCCCATGTAGGGGGGGGGTTGGTGCAACCCCCCCCCCCCATGAGGTTTTTCTTAGCTACACGCCGAACCGTTTCAGATAACCTGCTCAAATTTTCAGTACTCTTTGGGGCATCCTTTGCGCAACTTTTGGTAAAATAAAAATTGTCAAGGTCATGTCAGGTCACGGAGTTATGACGTCATAAAGGGAACAACCTCCGGCCAGATTTACGCTAAATTGGAGATTGCTTCACAATGGTATAAATGCCGACTGACCTGACACACTGATGGATTGTTTTAGAATCATAACTGGCTGATTTGACATTGGCACAATGTCCGTTGACCTTTTCAAGGTTACTAAAGGTCAAGGTCAGGTCAGTGACCTCGGATGACCTGTAATGACTTCTTGCACTTGTATGCCTTTTCGGGGTATTTTGATGCCCTGAATTCGAATTTGCTATCCATTTCAGGCATCGTCAGTTGTTTCTTGTAGTTCATTTTGGGTCAGGGTCAGGTCAGTGACGTCACACGCCTGACGTGACCCAATGCACAAATGACCTTGCAGACTTCCGATGCTCCCAACGCATCATTTTTAGAGTTATGACATCGAAATACACACCAAACGATAGAGAATTGATCAAGGATCACGATAGTGAAGGTTTCAAGTCGATATCTCTTACCGTTTTGCCGCAATCGGCGCGGAAATCTGAAAAAGTTAGATTTTTCCGAAAATTTGACCTTTGACCGGTCATAAGTAGGTCAAATGTTGACCTAGGACCAAAAAATATACCACCAATCGCGAGATCCCGTTGAGCGCAATCCGTTGGTCTTTTCCGCTAAGCTCTACGACGCTCCGTTTTCAAACGCCAGGGGGGTCGCACCAACCCCCCCCCCCTGCATGGGCGAAGGTGGCAAAATACCGTTTACGGGCGAGGGTTAAACACAATCATTTTTACTTCACGTATATAGTAATCCAGCCAGTATAACTTGGTAAGCAATCCTTACAAGACGGATCAATTCGGCTTAAAGAGGAATGCTAAAAAGGCAAAACGATTCACTACGCAAGATATTACCTTGGAGGCCTTACCACGAGGCAAGAATTTACGCAGCATGCTTCATACGCACAACAATACAAACAACGCAAACAACACAAACAAGATAAAGACGCTTTTACGACGGATGTCAAAAACAGACTCCGTGCTTCGACATTAACAAATTCCAAAGAAATAGATCAAGCCCAAGAACTATGACTTTTGTCAGACAAGACTAACCACGGCTCTCTTTAAAAACAGACGGTGTACTTTTAGCGACTCAACGACACCCTACGACTCTGACGTCATCCGACATCGACCAATCAAAAGACGTGCTTACTGCTTACCGTGACCACTGAAGATCCCGGAACGAGGAGAGCTGAAATATCACTCCTTACAGGCCGGAGTGATTCAAAAGGGACTATTTGATGATCTGCAAGCAATATTTGGGCCCGCCAAACCAACAGAAAGCGCAGAAAACGCAACGACCCCCGTCACCACAACCAACACAACCGAGGCGTCCAAAGAAAAACGGTGCGAAGAAGAATGCAAAAATGGGTTTGCAGGTAAAATAAGTAGGCTGCATTTCGAAACATATCGAAAACAAGATGCCCCTTATTTGAAAGTAGACATCGCTGCAAACAAAATAACTAAATGTTTATGGAAGTATCATAAAAAAGACGTAGATCCGTCTTACGTCATCACATTACCTCTTTTTTCTTAGTCTAAGCATCACAACGGCAGATCAACGTCATCTCACAATGACAGATTCAGGTCATCAACACAGTAAACTACTTGCACGACCCACAATTTTACAAGCCAATACCAATAGGATGTTTGCATTAGTCTTGCAGCTCTGCCCGCTTTCAACGTCACTCAATAAAGTGTGCATTTGGGTTGCAGCTCTCCTGTTCAACTATTGACCACTCCCTTATTGAGTTGGTCTGTCTAGGTCGTACATCTCGGTAGTAACGTGATCAAACGTGACGTTAACATTTGCTTTGTGTTTCTCTCTCTCTCTCTCTCTCTCTCTCTCTCTCTCTCTCTCTCTCTCTCTCTCTCTCTCTCTCTCTCTCTCTCTCTCTCTCTCTCTCTCTCTCTCTCTCTCTCTCTCTCTCTCTCTCTCTCTCTCTCTCTCTCTCTCTCTCTCTCCCTCTCTCTCTCTCTCTCTCTCTCTCTCTCTCTCTCTCTCTCTCTCTCTCTCTCTCTCTCTCTCTCTCTCTCTCTCTCCTCTCTCTCTCTCTCTCTCTCTCTCTCTCTCTCTCTCTCTCTCTCTCTCTCTCTCTCTCTCTCTCTCTCTCTCTCTCTCTCTCTCTCTCTCTCTCTCTCTCTCTCTCTCTCTCTCTCTCTCTCTCTCTCTCTCTCTCTCTCTCTCTCTCTCTCTCTCTCTCTCTCTCTCTCTCTCTCTCTCTCTCTTTTCGCCTACCAACAACCTATCTACAGTGTATGTGCGCATGTAAATATGTAGCAGCTGTGGGATAGAAGGTAGCTTTAGCTTTTTGGTAAATGACTCCTTAATACAAGCAGTTAACTCTTGAAATATACTCTTAATAGCGTGAGAACCCAAATCAACATTGAAAGCAGCTCTTTAAGGTGCTCTCATTCGTGCTTGGATCGAAAGCCGTTCCCTGACCTTTGTGCTTCACATCCGTATTTGTACATTGATGTTTTAGCCAAGTTGTGTACAAAGGCAGCAATACCAGTTAACAAGAGCACCGCAAATGCAAAAAGGTGGAAACGCACGAAGCTTCAGCTTTTACTGTATTGTACTGCATATAATCGTTTTGCTAATGTAGATGTACATAAGGCTGTACAAAGGCTATCTACTGAGCTACATTAACACTAATACATATAACTTATGTCCTGTTATTACCTGTGAAACCAGTGGCCGTGTATACTATTGTGCAGCAATTTATCTTCCAATCAACACCACTTATATGACAACATATTCTGATCTACCTGCTACTCTTACTCATTTAATATTCGAGCCGTGTTTATTGTAGGTATTACATACCTGTCACAACGACTTAAATGTAAAACCTTTTTAATCGGTAACTTGTAAGTACGTCCCAAATTTTGACACTTTGACAATTGCATAGCAGGATGCATAAAATATAATATACCGATACACTTCCAAGTGTCAATAACCCCAATAAGCGTTTTCAATAGAAGGTCACTCCCTGTGTATCTATGTTCCCCGGTGTACGCTCACCAGTCCCACTGTGCGCCTCCCGCAGCGTGTGGGGTACCGAACCGCAGCACTCGGGTGGTGGGCGGCCGGCCCTCACGGATCAACGAGTACCCGTGGACGGTGGCACTCACCTACCGGGGCCGCTTCTACTGCGGGGGCACTCTCATCAACGACCGATACGTGCTCACCGCCGCGCACTGCATCAACGGGTGCGTATGTGTATGAGAATGGCCCACTGTGTGATTTAGTGCTTTTCCAAGGTAGCTGCATGCCCCTTAATAAATCAGGACAAGAAACTTCAAACATATCATTACTTAAAAAGCTGGGGCCCACTGTTTTTTTTATTGTTTTTTTTTTACTGGCCACCTCTCCGATTTACTTCGACTCTTTCACCTGGCTGCCGCTCAACTGGGCGAATCTTACATAATCGAAATCACGGTTCAAAATATTGTCGTGTTTATTTCTTTCGTATCTCATAATGTTTCATTCATTCATCCATCCATCCATCCATCCATCCATCCATCCATCCATCCTTCCATTCATCCATACATCCATCCATCCATCCATTCATTCACACATTCATTCATTCATTCATTCATTCATTCATTCATTCATTCATTCATTCATTCATTCATTCATTCATTCATTCATTAAATACATGTACAACAGTTACTTTTCATTCATTCTCTCATTTATCCAGTCACATTTCTTTTCTATATATCTCTTCTCTCTCCATTCCTCTCTCCGTTTCTCGGTCGTAGAACAATATCCCCACTTGCGTCACGCACTCAGCCCCACTGTGCGTGCGGTGCGCCGTGTGACCGGTGTATGCTCCCGTGACGTCATTAAAATCGTTCCGTCGTCACGCTCCCAAAGGCAGCGAGTTTCTCCGAACGCTGTGAGACACACAGTCATCTGGTGTCGGCTGCGTTCAGGTGTTCGGCAGGTACTGATGAAACATCTGTTTCATGGTCACTCGTGATTTCTCGGCTTTAAGTAAAATATTTGAGCGGATTTGATGGATGAAATGTGGCAAATGTATTCTACAATGGTGACAGAAAAGCACTTACTAAGTCCGCTAAAGATTTATTAAACAAAAACACCAGAGTTCAGGGATTATCAAAAGGAAGACCACTTGGCTCAGCCTACTCCTAGCTCTCGTCGACAAAGTAAAAATGAAAACCACTCTTTAGAAGAAGAAATGTATTTAAGGCCGTTAAACATAAGGTTCAACATGACAACCACATTTCAGCCATGAAAAATGACAACTCATGACTTGGATACCAGCCATCAAACATGCTACGCTAGTGCTATTAGTCCGCTCCATTTCGTCTCTTGTCGAAACTAAAGCTTACGGAACGCTAGCCACTCTTCTCTAGCATGACTTGGCACTTGCTAACTTCCGTTTACTACGCTAGCTCAACCGTATCAGCAGAAATGTCTAAATCACGGTGTAGCTCTCACGTGACGTGTCGCGTCGGATACCACGGCTAGAAATATACTTCCGAGCGGAACCGTTGTCACGCCACGGTGCGGGCCATCTGTAAATGCCGTGAAAGTGAGAATGGATGCTTCGAAATCGGAGGACCATCACACGACAGTCGCAGATCAATGAACATCGTTGGTCATTTATGAGTGTAAATGGTGCCTCGTTTCAGTACCATTCCCTTTATCCGAATAGGACATTGAATGACAATCTCATTTGCTAGCGAATGTATGAAACGTGTTGAGCACCAGATTTTAAAAGGAGAGAGAACTTCATTGGCTATCAGCAGGCTAGGGTTTATGTTTGATTTTATCTTCGAATAAAATGCTAATTTTATTTTTAATTCAATTTCATTCAAACTCGCATGTATTTCAACCATAGCATTCATCCACATTCATTTAAGCACATCTTTCTACCAAAACGTGTTTCGTAATCAATATTGTACATATGTACGAACATGGCGTGTTTCTATCCACAACAGGCTGAACCACCATCGGGTCGAGGTCACGCTGGGGGAGCACGACCGGAATCTGCCCTTCGAGGCCATCACACTCAAAACGAAGGTGCTCTGGTGGCTGAAACATCCCGAGTTTGACGCCAAAACGTTCAACAACGACATCGCCGTGATACGCATGAAGGACCCGGTGGATTTTAGCCGCATTATGAGGCCTGTCTGTCTGCCCAAACCAGGTGAGGATGATGGTTTACTTTGACGCAAAACATTTTCGCACCCCCACCCCAAAAAAACTAGTTTGATTAATGCAACAAATGAGCATCGCTTTGCACATGCCTGATATTCACTCAGTAAGCATACCTCGTAAGAGTATGCACTATGCAGCTCTTGTTGACCAATCTCGCCAAGAGAAACTGATAGAGAAACCGCATCCCAAGGCGTCAGAATCAGGATGCACGTGCTCGTCGAAACAAAATCAGCTCGAATGTGGCGCAACAAATGCAAATGCAATCGCATACCTGAGCAGATCTTTCACTGGACTGAACGCCATACATCATTTGTGACATTATCGTAACGTTCGCGGGTTGCATGTGCAGCAGCCTACCTACAAGCCAAGCTGCTCATGGTGCCCCTCAGGTTACTTCTCCATGTGTAATTTCTAGGATACCTAGCGTTTATATAACTAGCTTTGGGCCCTAAAGAGAGGAATTTAAGATGCCGAATAGATAAAAGGTAATATGTTGACAGTTTTATAAAATACTATATTTGAAATCCTTCAGGCAACTAAAAAAAAAAAATCCTTCTCTTACTAGCTTTTAAAACAAGTTCTAAACACAACACAGGCCTTAAAATGAGTAAAGACTATAGCCTCCTCTGATTAAGCCCTAAATCGTCCCCCACTCAGCGTCACTAACCGATGGTCTCTCCCACTCCCAGGTTACAACTACACCGGCGAGAAGGTGACAGTGGTCGGATGGGGTCGGACCTCCGAGGGCGGCAACACGGCCAACCTGCTGCAGGAGGTGCTGCTGCCCGTCTTCAGCAACGCCGAGTGTCGGAGCCTAAAGTATGATCCGGAAGAAATCACCAACAACATGCTCTGCGCCGGCTACACGCAGGGAAAGATCGACGCCTGTCAGGTTAGTCCCAAGGGTGTTGGAGTGCTTCATCGGATAGTTAAGTGCTGAACGGGTCATGTATGCGGTTTCTAGTTGCTCTTGTAGTTCTTGGAACAAAAAAGTCAGCTAGACCAGCTTTCTTACAAATAACACATGCATAAAAAATTGGTAGCATTGGTGTGCTGCCAACCACTGCAAAGCTTGAAACCACTCCAAAACACTCGACACTCGAAAACAATCGCCGCTTTTAAGTTCACCTCTTTCAAATCGTTTCTATTTCGCACTAAAATATTCAGAAACTTCAACTTTCAAGTGGTTTTATAGTGTGGCATGTGCGTTACAGTCATGTCAGAAATCAGATACTGAGGCCAGTTTTACCAAAAAAAATACCAGCCGGCCGCCGAAATAAAATATCCAGCCGAAAAAATAGCCGCCACACAGCCACGAGTTTCACCAACAAAAAAATTCCAGCCGACTTCGGCCGGAAATATTTGTCGCCGGCAGTCAGCTGATATTTTTATATCGATAATGGTCAAGGAGATTGATAAATGATTTAAAACATGTTTTAATTAAATTTAAGCGCGTTTTTTAATGCAAATAGCACAAATACTTTGCAATATTATTATTGGAAAACATTATATATATTTTTAATAGTTGTAACCGCAAAATAGATCATAATAACTTGCCAATACAAGACCACCAAATTGTAAACCTACGTCATTTATGAAGGTGACGATAGGAAGCGTGCGTTTAAGTGGATCTTTTTTCCTGTCAGCCTATTATATTTCATTTTTACAATACTTTCAAGTAGCAATTTACCTTTTTGTCTGCTTTTATTTGCACCTTGTAGAAAATCATCGTGTCGAACGTGCACGCAATGTATGGACCCCCACTCCCACCTTTTATGAGGTGGGGACTATGATAGATGGGACCCGCTCCCGACGGATCCGGGAGTCGCACCTCTTTCCTAGATGTGGAAAGAGTGGGGAAGAAGCGGCAAATATTGTTCCCAGAGGCGCCACCTGAAGCTGGACGGACAGTTCCGCTGCCGAGCGAGTGAACTGCGGTGCTGCGAGGCGGCTTCGCGCGCACTGCATTACACCTACTTCTAGGACCGAGGGCTAAGGATTCGCCAAGGCCTATATAAAGCCTTGTGCCAAGGCGAGTGTCTTACCTCAGGAAGATACCTACCCAGATTAACTGCACCGCGGTCATTGCAGGGCTGAGGGCGGTCGTTCGCCCCACTTCGGCGAGGTGGAGGTCATGCTGCCCGGCTAGGTGGTTTCAGCTGATATGCAGGCCCCGTTTGCCGGGCCCGGTCAAGACGAAGGAACGCCACACAGCAAACAATATAAGCTCCGGCCCCGCTACACTGGTCCGGCTCGTAACAATACCTGCGCTAGCTTCGTCGACCGTCGTTCGACTGCGCCCAGTACCGCTCAGTGGAGAGTCCTGCCGAACTCATCCACGTGTGCCGAGATCATTCGTTGCGCACGGACACAATCGTCCGACGGAGACCGCTTTACATGATGATCGCGTGGTGACCACCTTTTCGCCGGCTTCCACGCCCAGTCGAGCCGTCCGGCTACGCCCCAACCTAATGATCGCTCTAAGCCTTTCGACTGGTTTGCAAAACTCGGCTCTAATATCGAAGTATTTGGGAGTTATGACACGTTAAAACCGTGTTCATGAACAAATATACATTATGCAACTAAAAACGCCTTACTTACTTTAACTTTTCTAAGCTGATGACAACCTATTCATTGTAATATTTCTAAAATGTAAATAAATCATGAGCGATGAGCATAAAAAGGTGAAAAAAGCCATCAACTAGAAGCTAGTGTGGAAATCCACTGACGTAGGTCGCCTCGTACTGGCGCAGCTCGTACAGCGGCACCGGCGTCTCCCGCACCCGGCCGTCCGCCTTGCCCGCCTGCGCCATCAGCCGCTGGAAATGGCTGCGCTGCCGCTCAAACATTAGCGTGACCGCCTGGCCGGCCCGGCTGACGCGCGCCGTCCGACGCACGCAGTGTGCCTTCAACAGCGCCGAGATGTCGTACGACACGACCGCGTCCACGGCGTCCACGTCAATACCGCGCGCCATAGCCTCGAGCACACCAGCGCGGCCATCTCAGCTAGCGCGCGCCGCCGCTGGCCCGCCGGCACTGCCCCAGGGAACTCGGCCTCGCGCGCGCCCAGCACCGACAGCGGTAGCTCCAGCTGGTGCGCCGCCTCGTTCCAGTTGACCAACACGAGCGAGCGCCGCCAGTCGGGCTGTCGGAGCAAATTGTGCATCAGCAGCGGCTTCAGCGGCTGCGGCGCCACCACGTTGAACGACTCGCTCAGCTCGGCCGGCGTGGTGAACCTGCCGACGAACTGACCGGACGAATGCGACGGCGGCGGCCGCCGTGCCGCCTGCCGGCCACCAGCAGTCGCGGCTGGAACAGCGACATTCGCTCCAGCTTCTCCGGCCTCCGGGTTCTGTGACAGGGTGGCCAAGAACGGCAGCTTCTGCAGCGGCAGGTGAGGCGCGCAGACGGCGGCGGCCGTCAGCCGGCCGGCGATGCAGGGCGGCGGGCCGTGGCCGCCGCCACCCGCTCCACCGCTTTCAGTCAGCCCGTCTCGGCCATCTCGATCACCCGGTCGGCTTCGTCGATCACCAGGTAGCGCAGGTGCGCTAGCGAGAAGCCCTCGGCGCTGGTTATGTGATCCATCAGCCAGCCGGGAGTGCTCACCACGATCAGCCAGGGAGACCGGGCCGCGCGGCCCCACCGCCACCAGTTGGTGCCCCCCTCGTGCCACTGTGTCTCCACCCAGCAGCCGGACGCAGAGCGGCGTGTCGGCGTCGTACTGGCGGAACACGGCGGGCACCTGAGCGGGCAGCGCCTGTATGGGTAGCACAGCTAGCGCACGCACCCGGCGGCCGGCGCACCGCGGCGCCGCGCCTGCACCAGCGGCAGCACGAACGCCAGCGTCTAACCGCGGCCGGCCGGCGCCGAGACGCAGAGGTCGGCCGGTGGCAGCGGCGACTCTGCGGCCGCCAGCAGCTCGGGCAGCACCGTCACCTGCACCAAGAACACCTGTTCGATGCCCTCGGCGGCCAGCCGGGCGCGCAGCTCGGGGCAGAGCGCCGGCAGATTGGCCGGCGCCGGCCGCCGGTCGCCAATCGGCTGCGGGTGCGCCAGCCAGTCGGGCAGCGCACGCGGTGCACGGCCTGTCGGCTCGAGCGCTCCACCTCGTCCAGCACGGTGAAGTCGTCCGCGGCGGCGTCTCCGTCCGACTCGGAGGTGTCCTCACTGTCGTTATTGGCGACGGCAGCTGCCGCTGTGCGCTCAGTCAGGTCGGCCATCACAGCAACACTCGCCGATGATTGGCGTCATCGAAACCGTCGGACGACGGTGGATTCACCACCGTTTTTGCAGCAGAGACTGGAAAAACCTCAGCAATAAACAAGGGAAAACTTCACAACATGCCACAGCCCGCAATTGTGCATATTGTCATTTTATTTCTCACATGACAGAAAATATTGGCTGCTTTATTCTAGGAACTGGCATGAAAAACATAAGCTAAAATCAAGCTAAGTGAATTATTATTGTATTTCAACATGAGACTGGGAAAAAATCCTTGTCACTGTCAACATGACCAGTGTAATGGTAACGGACGGGCTGCATGAACATTTCAGCGCATGAGCTGAAAACTCTGTGTGCAGAAATTTCAGCGCTGAGGTGAACAAATAACATTTCGGCCGCAATCTGCCTGGTGCCTCAACAATTTAGCAAAACTAACTCACAATACTTACAGCCAGTTTTAACACCCTGCATGACTCATGCATGCAAGATATACATGCATTCAATATCAGCAAAGTGCACACACAACAGTTATGGATTCATTTACATTTTACATTACTATTATTTTCTTTTCCTTCAATATTGGCAGCATGACTTGCTGAGTTCAGTGGCACAATCTTATGACAGCATTCAGCAAGTTTGTTCAGGTTCGCAACCACGCAAACTTTGCACGTTTTGCTTCAAAAACAAGCCTTTATACATTTCTTTCATGCTATTCAATTTCTTTTTTTTTTAAATTTATTGTCATTTATCTTGAAAATCTTGCCATTTTGGTCTTAGCAATGTCAATGCACCTTCCCTATTCTGCACAGCTCAAGTAAGTTCCACCCAAAAGTAGTAGTATCAGTAGCTGGTGCCTTGCAATGTCAAATGTAGCTGAATATGTGAAAACAGTGACATATTTATTTAAAATCTTGAGTCCAATGAGCCTGCCCTCTCTGCCTCTCCTTCCAGCATTTCTTCAAGCACCTTCAATTTTCAAAAATGACCTTCCATCATTATTTTCCACTTCCGTGCGAGCAATGAACTTGTAAGCTGACCACTAGTTAATGCGCTATCATCTTTCTGTTGGGTGCTTGTAGCAAAAAGATAATATAAAACGAAAAAACTAACACCACAACACCAAACACCAGTCTTGTTGGTTCCTTTTGGTCCTGCCTGGTGACAAAGGCTCTTTCTTTACGCAATATCATCAGTATTCCTCTTCTAATCTTGAAGCCCAGATGCTTTACAAATTGGCCATGAATGATACTAAATTATTATATCAACTGGGAAGCGCAAATCACGATAATTAGTAACAAATGAGGCCAATTGTTCCAACACGACATCAAAAAAATAGACGGGGTCGCCCGTCTATTTTTTGGGCTGTTTTTCTACAAATAATGGCGCAAAATAACACTCCATTAATGCCGCATTTGCCGTTGGTGAAACTCATTGGCTATTTTTCTGGCTGATATTTTTTCACGCCGGCGGATATTTTTTCGCCTGGTTGGTGAAACTCGTCGGCTGGTTTTTGACAGAAAAATTGCGCCGGGCTGCTATTTTTCTGTTGGTAAAACTGGCCTCAGATGTACATTGTACAGAATACAACAAACAAATGCACCAAAAACCACATCGACAGACATCTAGACTAGCCCCACCACACCCCTGATAGATACATCGCCGGCAGACGGTGTCACTTTCTACCCCGCGACAAGCGGTGCGGCACATTTCCCACGGAAAACGACAAAAGTGAAACTTAATTCGCGTCGCTGCCGACACTGGTGACGGCTGCAGATGCCCCCGGGCGGTTTTGGCGGTCAGACGTGCTCCCCTCAACTGGAGCTTGTCCCACGGAACGAAAGAGCCTGAATGAACGGGCGCTTCGCGACGAGCTGCCAACTGGCGGCAGTGGTCGCGTGAGATCTCGCTGAAGTGATTAATTTGCTAATTGGTATGTTGATGTGAAGGTTGTCGTTAAATCATTAGGCGTGGAAAATATGGTTCATGAGTGATAGCAGCTTGAAGATTGCGTAATATGTTGAAGTCGCTTACGATTATAGCTTCTGTCTGATGCACCACTGGAAGAAAAGAAGTTTGAAGAAAATGGTAAATCATGTGCGCGCTTGAAATGAATTTCTTATTCCAAATGTATTGGCATAACAAAGCCGGTAATGAGGATCACTTTGTCATGGATGGCGAATACTTAGATTGACAATTTACAGTGCCGATGTATGTAGTCGTCAGCTGGAAACACACGTGAAACTCTCCTTTTCCCTGTTGGGCATTCAAGCGAGGTACAATGCTTGCATTATAGAAGCCTGCTATACGTAGGTAATTTTAATAGGAACAGACGTTTCTTCGGCTAGTAAAACAAGGCACCTATGGATATTCTAAACACGCAAAAAAGTCAAAACACCTATTTCCAACTTCAAATAGTTGTTTTGATACTAACGAGCTTCTCAATGAACATTCAAATTACCCTGAGACTCAATTATACACTGATCATCGCCTAACCTAAAGACGCCTTTCAACCAAAAGTCTAAAACTCTGTATGAGTGGATCCCGAAAAAAATCCACAGCCCCTCGCGTTTCAGCGTAGGTACCCACAACTTCTAAATCCATCGCCGCCACCCAAGCAAACACCACAGTCACGCACAGCTACGAGCGAGACCAAGAGAAACAACCACGGACACGCGACCAATCGACAACAATTGACCGAAAAGTGGGACGCTTTTTCGGCGGCACGCTCGCACCCAGTGCACGAGCGCCTCAGGGCACGTGCACGGGTAAGTGCACAGTCACACGCACGGAGCGCGCACATGAATCGTGCACGTGCATTTTGAGCTCCATGTGAACCGCAAACTCCCGGAACGCGTTCCCAAAGCGCGTACCGTTTCGTGTGAACGCGTTTATAAACGAGCCGTGTAAGTGCGTGAGTAGATTCAGGGCGTAGCTCGGCCGTGGTGCGTGTGAGAAGCCCATTCGTGTCGTGCCGTTTCTGTGCGTGAGAGTTTCTCTGACACACAGGAGCTGTATTAGCGGTGCATGATGCGCTTAGGCGTAGAAATAGCAGTTGTACGGACTGATAACGCGCGTGGTTTGTTTTTGTTTTGCAGGGAGACAGCGGAGGACCAATGCTATGGCAGTCCAAAGACGGAAAGACAGATCTTATCGGTAAGTTTCAAATGCTGAAATTTAAAAGTAAATGCCGCATTAGAGGTGCTACGCGGAGAGCGTTACGAATGTATTCAGCCAAGAACACCGCATAATCCATACACCTCACGTACTGTGGAAGCGAAGTGCTAATAACTGTTCATGCAAACATAATTTCCTGTCAGCAATAGTTTAAATGGCTGTGAAGGTGGTAATGAACGATGCTGCGACGATTATTACGGCTTGTAACTATTACGTAACAGTTAATTTAGGTGTTGCTAAAGACAAGAGCAATGAGCTCAGTCGATAATTATGAACTCGTAGATTACCAGCCCCGTAATTAGTAGCAATGTAAGCTACATGGCACCTTTCTGGTTGAAAGCGTAGAATGGCATAGGTCGGAAATACCCTCAATTAATCATCCAGGTTTCATGACCCTCCACACCCTGAACTGTGAGTTTGCTCCTCACACCTCCCTCTACATTAGCACCCTGACCCCCTACGCCCTCCCCGTCAGGTATCGTCAGTTGGGGCCAGGGCTGCGGCCGGCCCGGTCTGCCCGGCGTCTACACTCGAGTCGTCAACTACCTCGACTGGATCGAAGAGAACACCCCGGACGCGTGTTACTGCGGCCGGCGCACACCGCGAGGCCGTCGCCACGCGCCCGGAGGAGCGCAAAGCAGCGCGAACGGAGCGGGCGGGTCGACGCATTCCTCAGATTCCGCCACCGCAGCCAGTGGCTCCCAGCACACGAGATCTACCTCGCCAACCGGCCGCCGGCGCGTGGCCAATGTCGACCCCGACCGGCACGTGAGGGTGGACCGTGACACCCACAGCGTCACGGTGGACCACAACACACCCGTGACGACCGGGTCAGAGCCGACCCGACCCGTCTCAACCGCCAGCCAACTCCGACACAGGAGCTAACGGCTCTGGGACTGTGCATAGTACTCGTACTTCCTATGTAGCGCACGGCGCCGACCGTGGCGCAGCAGAGTCAACCGTGGCGCGCGGCGGCACGACGTCACAGTCACCGGTGGCGGCGGGTAATTGCCGTCACCCCCGGCCTCCGCCGCGCCGGCGCGCCGCCCGGTGACCTCTGAAGTGGAACACCAGCTGACCCATTTCCCGGCTAGCCGGTGCCATGCGGCGCTATGCGGGCCGGCCGACCGGCCGGCCGACCTGACCGGCCGGCACCGCACCGCGCCGTTCTCCGCCCGCCGTTCTCCGCCCGCCGCCTCCAGTCACAGGCGGAGGAGGAGGCGAAAGCGGGGGCGGGGCGGAAAGGCGGAGGCGGCGCGGCGGTGGAAAAATGCGGAAAAGCGGAATCGGCAAAGTGGTCGCTGTGACGGAGGCGATAGAAGTCACGAATTAGAATCAAAGGTCGAGTTAGCGTGGTGAAAAGTGACCGGAAGGTCATCGGAAGGTCAGCGAATGAGTCCAAAAAAAAGCTCAGTGGTGCTGCTTCTAAGCGGCAAAACTACCGTAGTGGACACAAACTCGACGTGCGTGTGCGTGCATAATATGGATTTTAAGTGGTGTGTTGACTATGTCTTTCAACCCAGCATGGACTGAGGGAGTAGTGTATTAGTGAGAGCAAGGCCGCGAGACCAGAGAGGAGAGAGAGGAGAGGGGAGAGAGGAGAGAGCCGCGCAAAGGATACCGTTCGTCGCTAGCCATGCGAGTAACTAGCTGAACTATGTTACGATAGATGACTGCTGTGTCGCAAGACGTCGCAGTGAATGTAGAGTTCAGTCACGTGACGACGCCGTCGTATGTCCTCATAGTCACATGTTCCCCGAGTGACGTCATGAAAACTACGGTCAATAATTCACACGGTTATCGAACGATTTTCCGAGAGTTGTTACACGTTTCCGTGGTGCTGAAAGCCGCCGATGTTCCTTATTTTGTTGTTCTGTTATCAACACGTTGTACCTCTGCCGCATACAATATGCTGAACGTACAAAGCAACAATAAAATGATGCGTTCTCCGATATGTGTTGCTAGGATTTAATGCAAAGGTTTTGATCCATTTAGTGGGGATTAAAATGTGGATTCGTATGATACAAATTACTCATCCAACATTGAAACATGTCAGCAATTAGTCGTCAATCAAACATGTCGTCAATCAATCATGCCTAGTAGGTACAGTCCACAGCAGAAGTAATGTGGGGTTTTAGTCATGGGTATGTTCTGCTTCTGAAGCTTAGGAACGATTAACCAGACTACAACGAAACTTTGAATGTAGCTTATATGTATCGTCACCCTTGCAGCTGCAACTTTAGCTATTGACATCTTCTTTTCGATCACTCCGCATTAAACAATCGCCAGTCAAAGCCAACCGTTGAGATTGGTAAAACCCTACATTACTTTAGCGGTGGGCTGTACGTGGTGTAGACTAAACTATCTTTCGCATCTTTTTCCGGTTAATACAAGGCATTCACATAGGACCGCTCAAAGTCAGAATTTTGTGCCAATGCCTTGTCAGCAGTCAGTGACTGCGCCAGACGCCAGAAGTCAGATAGAGAGTGCTTGTTTTTCTAAGAGCTTTATCAAACTGCTATCTATAAAACATCACAAATTATATTCTTTACAAGTATTTACCAAATAAATGAGACTGAGACTAGCCATCTTTCCACTCCGGACTTCCGCTTTTCAGTCGCTGATTTCAATGCGCAGGGTTGTGGGCAGGTGGCGCTAGTGTCGATGTACTAACGTAGGTGACGCTGTGGCATTACCCCACCTTTATCGCGGGTTACGGACAAAAGTACGTATCGCTTAAGTACGTAGGACAAAAGTACGTAAGCAAAAGTACGTAGGATTAAAGTACGTATCGCAGAAGTACGTACAGTATAAAGTACGTATGGACAAAAGTACGTCAGGGACAAAAGTACGTATCGCAGAAGTACGTACAATAGGGGAGAGCGGGGAGAGTTGTATCATGTCCAAGTTGTATCAGGGCGAACTGTGCCAAACTTATCCAATGGATGGCGCTCGCGACACGACCAGCCGACGAGGTTTTCCGGGCGCCATCTTTCCCTGTTCTGTCTTGTGGCTGAGTGGACGCGTCTCGAGGTGAGAGCCGATTTTATGTTTTTTTAATGTCATTCTAAAAAAATAAGTTGCAAGAAAATGTGTGTTCTGGGCATTTAGATGTTCACAAATTTGAAAGATCTCCGTAGCGGTGGTGAGGGTAGGTTCTAAGGCTGCGTGAGTGAAAACGGATTTCTCCAGCTGTCCGCTGTTTTTTTAGCACGAGGATATTTTTTCCAAGATGGCGGCTAGGTACATGTTGTATCAGAGCCGGGTGGGGTATATTGTAACATGTATGTTTGTATGTATGTATGGGTATGTTGCTTTTGATCGCGAAAGCTAAGCCCTGGCTCGCGTTTGTAGGTAGCTAGCCAATGCTCGTTCCATTTCGGCATAATGTGTTGGCTTCTTTGCTCTTAACGGGCTACTTTTGCGTCTAGTCTGTTGATGTTTCGTTCGGATTGCACTGACTTAAGTTTGGTCTAATAAAGTGAAGCCTTTGAGCATACCTATACATTTTATTAACCCCATTTAATGTTGTTGTCATGTTCAAAACCAGTAGCAAGCACACTCCCTGAAACGTGAAATAGTGATACAAATTACCCCACCATGTGATACAACTCACCCAAGCCATGGGGCAAGTTGTATCAAAAACATTGTTCTATTCGGGAGACCGTAGAAGAAAAACTGGTAGAGGTAGCGGAAAAGTTACTTTGCACAAAAAAGCAGAAGAATCAAGGAAGGGGATAGTATGGAAATAATGAGTTTATCACGGATAGTTACGAGGTTATGGGTCTCGGAGTAAAAACTGATACAACCCACCCCACTCTCCCCTATAAAGTACGTATGGACAAAAGTACGTCAAGGACAAAAGTACGTATCGCAGAAGTACGTACAGTATAAAGTACGTATGGACAAAAGTACGTCAGGGACAAAAGTACGTATCGCAGAAGTACGTACTGTATAAAGTACGTATGGACAAAAGTACGTCAGGGACAAAAGTACGTATCGCAGAAGTACGTAGGGTATAAAGTACGTATGGACAAAAGTACGTCACGGACAAAAGTACGTATAGCTAATGTACGTAGGGTAAAAAGTACGTATGGACAAAAGTACGTCACGGACAAAAGTACGTATCGCAGAAGTACGTAGGGTATAAAGTACGTATGGACAAAAGTACGTCACGTACAAAAGCCTACCTATAGCAAATGTACGTAGGGTATACCTGAAGTAGGGTAGCCTTGGGCAAGACGCCCCAGATAATTTATTTTGCTACATAGGTACGTACCTACTTTTATCTCACATCACATGGAAGGCCAAATTTGTGCTCAATGTGTTCTTTGGACATTTTACTTTAAATTCCATCCCTCAAATCCATTCACTTATGATCGGACTCCCAGCTAGGAAGTGCTTTGTGAAGCAACTGCAAATGGGGCATTTTGCCCCAACCGTTTGGTATCGCTTTTGTTTGCGTAGCTCTCTTATTTACGGAGTTAGACAGGGGGGGGGCGAAAAACGCCCCTCCCCGGGCTGCGGTGGTTGGAATTACCAGAAGAGAGGATTTTTTCCCAGAACCCTGCCAGTTCCGAGAAACATCGGTGAGGCGTTTTACCTCGGCGGGGCGACTTGCCCCGGTCTACCCTACGTGTGGACAAAAGTACGTCACGGACAAAAGTACGTATAGCAAATGTACGTAGGGTATTAAGTACGTACCTCACCCTTGGGTTAAGTTGATCAATGTGTAATACCTTTCTTATTCTTTATTTAATGAGCATTTGTTACAAGGCATAGCAAAATTTCTCGATGAGTAAATGGGCGAAATGGAGAAAGCTATATTATTTGGTATATGAATTTATCATGAGTTCCCTTATAGTATGGCAACAGAGCAGCAAGAAAACTTTGGCAACTAAAACTAAAACTAAAAAAAAAACTAAAACTACTTTGGCATACGAACCGTACGTACTTTTAACAACGTACTTTTTACACTACGTACTTTTGCATACGAACTTTTGCGTACGAACATTTGCGTACGTACTTTTGGTATACGTACTTTATACACTACGTACTTTTGCATACGTACTTTTGCGTACGAACATTTGCGTACGTACTTTTGGCATACGTACTTTATACACTACGTACTTTTGCATACGAACTTTTGCGTACGAACATTTGCGTACGTACTTTTGTCATACGTACATTTTACACTACGTACTTTTGCAAACGTACTTTTGCGTACGAACATTTGCGTACGTACTTTTGACATACGTACTTTATGCACTACGTACTTTTTCATACGTACGTTTGCGTACGAACATTTGCGTACGTACTTTTGACATACGTACTTTATGCACTACGTACTTTTGCATACGTACTTTTGCGTACGAACATTTGCGTACGTACTTTTGGCATACGAACTTTATCGCCTACGTATATTTGCGTACGAACATTTGCATACGTACTTTTGTCCTACGTACTTTAGCGATACGTACTTTAGTCCTAAAATCATTTATCGCATTGACCCCACCTTCCTTATCCTCGGGACGAGCCCACATCCCCATCGCTGTGCACATTTCCAGGCTCGGAGTGAAGGTCCCCTCACTACAAACCACTAAACAGTGATAGTAGCTCCAATAGAAGCACGTCTTACCAGGATGACCGTTTGAGCAGCTGGGCTTCCTGTCCCAACTGGACGCAAACCGTCTATCACGAACGAACTGTCCCAACTGGACGAGCTGAACTACTGTGCAACACTAGCCATAAATTTCATCAGCCCAATGTCTTCCCCTATCCTCCACTCACATGGTCTTGACGTGATCAATTGTAAGATCAATCGGGTCTCACCAAGTGAAAGAAAACTTAACAGGCCCATAGCATCTTAGTAAAGCATCATGGTGACAATGTAACTGACGCGGTGCGCATATAAGCGATATAACGACCTGTTGCTTTTAGGTCAGACTTAACCGGCGCATGACTGGGGTATTTTCCATAACGCGAGTGACTGAAGGGGGCTCTCCAGACCCCCCCCCCCCCCAACCTATCTCCGAATCTGCTGGGCCGATTGCCCAAATTCAAAACGGCGTCCGATAGCCCTGGAAAAACTGTCGCGCGAAACCTATTTTCATTGAACTCGAGGTCACCGATGACGTCACAGTTCATGTCAAAGTAAAAATTATCAGCATTTTTGCCTGTTCATAATTTAGGGTCTGACCGCCGGCTGACAAGTCTGATCAGGCTCAATTTTAGTTAACGCACTCCTTGTTATATGCCTTAGATACCCTGAGGGTACCGAACCTTTACTTCGTGTATTTCAGATCAATGCCCAGGTCATCCTAGGTCACGAAAATTGTTTATCATGTATCGGTCACGTGACGCATGTTTCATGGTCCATTTTACTCGTAGATTTAGAAAATAATGTCGTCTGTGTTATTTGAGGTCATTTTCAGCTGAATTTACCGGAGGTCAGGTCACTTTCAGGTCAGAAAAGGTCAAATTTTGAAGAAAAAAAAAGATTTTTTTACAAAAAGGTGCCTATTACATGCAGTTTCAGCTCAGGAACACGACGGTGCCATTTATATTGCTGTGCAATGTCAAAAACGTACTGAAAAATTGTTTTGAAAAATATGTAATTGTAAAATTTTGACAATAATGCAGATAGCTTGGCTACTTTTAAGATATTGGGCCAAAACTTGCTCGAGTACTTAATCAGTGTGCGTTCCATCACATATATATTCCGCGTTTTGCGAAAAATCAAAAACTTAAAAAATAAAAATAAAAATATCTATTGAA
Source organism: Amphibalanus amphitrite (assembly GCF_019059575.1). Taxonomy (NCBI): domain Eukaryota; kingdom Metazoa; phylum Arthropoda; class Thecostraca; order Balanomorpha; family Balanidae; genus Amphibalanus; species Amphibalanus amphitrite. The sequence continues at coordinate 68,471 of NW_024882573.1, forward strand.
ATTGTAAATACAAATATTCAAAATTTTCAAACTTTCGAAAATTCGAGATAGCAGTTTGATAGGTACGTGTATTTGTAGTCCACTCATGTAAATAAATTGGATCTAGCTTTAATACTGAGCTCTTGAGAGCGTTTGCCGTAGTTCAATATTTTTCATCAAAATCGGCCGACATGACGTCAGAAGATATTGCCGAAAAACGTGAGGGGGGCTCTGTAGAGCCCTCCCCCAGTCATGCGCGGGTTAACGGTGTGTGAAATTAATGACACTTCACCTGCGTCCTGCATGCAAGACGGATTAGCAGCATGAAAAGTAACTTAGCGAACCATTGAAAACGAACGGCAGCGTCTTTAGCAAGTGAGGCAAAATACTTGGTTAATTTTTCAACAATATTCCAAAACGACAGTACCACTTTTAGGGTTAATAGTCATCCATCGCAAAACCACATACCACCAATCGCGTCACTCATCAACTTATACCGACAATACGCCTCGGGTCCATTGGTGCATCTTTTTGCTCATTGTGTGATATGTTTTAGGATCCGGTGAGATTCTGTCTTTGCCAGATTTTGCCTAGGTTCAAACGGTTTGCGAGGTAAACTTTCTAAAGTTTGTAAACAAAAGGAGAATCCGGGTAAACCTACAGTCTTACACGTTGCACTGCTCGCATATGATCCAATTGATTTACAAGCACAGAAAACATCCTATCTCCCAGTTCCCACTAAATTGACCTGTCTTCTTCCTCAATGTAACTCACGGCATTTGACAATATCGAGCAGGATCTACTTCTTTTACCGTCCGCTTCAGGAAAACCGCAGTTGTCTGCCTGTCTCAATGAAGAAAGACTTGCTTGTTCCACACGCCAGAACAGTGGCCACAAAACAAAATGACTCACATGCCTTCACAGGTGTTGCATTAAATATGAGGCATGTTGTTCTCTTTGTATGTAATGCCCCCGCTACAGTTGAAACCTTGAAGAAGTTCAACATGCAAGACAGATTAGTAACATGAGAAGTAACTCAGTGAACCATTTATGCAGAATGGATTGTCAGGTAGCGTTTTCGTGGTTATACAGACGGATGCAAACAGAGGCGGATCAAGGAGTCTACTATACGGGGGAGCTCATTTAAATCGAGGAGTTAGGAGAGAGAGAGAGAGAGAGAGAGAGAGAGAGAGAGAGAGAGAGAGAGAGAGAGAGAGAGAGAGAGAGAGAGAGAGAGAGAGAGAGTGAGAGGAGGAGGAGGAGGAGGAGGAGGAGGAGGAGGAGGAGGAGGAGGAGGAGGAGGAGGAGGAGGAGGAGGAGGAGGAGGAGGAGGAGGAGGAGGAGGAGGAGGAGGAGGAGGAGGAGGAGGAGGAGGAGAAGGGCAGCGTGCAATAACTATATACGGTAAGTTTATGAAAAAAGATGACTCCTGTCGATTCCGAGCCATGGCATGGATTTGTTTCGTACACCTATTGGGATGGAAACTTACGATACCAACATACATCAATAGAAGCTAGAAAGCAATTTAGTGGAGCTCTGTCGTCGAACTCGGAAATCATGTGCCAAGAATGTTTATCATAGCTATCAGCGAAATCGTTTCATCGGGCTACTCGTCCGTCTGTCCATGTACTTGTCGGTCAGAGCTAGGTAAACAGGACCTTCAATTGAATTTCAATGGACCCTGGCGGCAGGAAATGGTACAACTTTGCAGACCTAATTTAGGTTTTATGAGACGGTACAAAATGAATAATGTTTCACAAATTACCACTTACTTTTCAGGTTACTCTACGCTAAAGAATCGCCGTAGAAACTAGGTAAAGAACACAAGAACATATTGTTACTGAGTTCCAGAGGCGCTCTGGATACGTTCAGCATAGAGACAATGATTTACCCTCCTCCCAGAATACCTGGCGTCGCCCCTGAAAATACATTCATCCGGAACGGTACTAACCATGTCCAAAATGTTCCCAAGTAACCCACGTGCATATCAACAAGGTGGGTGTGCGGCCAGGATTTGTCGTTGGATGTCGTATCAGCACGCAAACCAAATGAAAGGTCAGCATCGCTGACGGCTTCAACGGAAAATAATATGATCAGAGTGTCACGCAACGTGACATTTTCTGAGAATCTTCTGCACAGCTAGGTACACCCTCACACGGCATTCGTAAAACAGCTTTTGATATACCGACAGTTCTCGGAAATATGGACGTCCAACATGTTTGTCCCTCGTTCTCGCAGCATGTGAACTGTAGCATCGTTTTCTTTAGAATTACAATGGATGCCATCTCTCGCCCATGGCCTTACTTTCACTTTGGTTGAATTTATTCGGACTTCTTGACCTGATTTTAGCATGTATCTTTGAGAAGGGAGGTAATTTTCCTTGATTGCGGTGTGGCTACTCGTATTTACATTTACCAAGACCAAGTTCTTTGAATTTAAATTAAACAAAAATTGTCGTTATATTTCACGGCTTACGTGCTAATGCTGCCACAAAACACACAAATTAAATGTTTTTAGGGTAATGCTGATTAGTTATTTCATTCTTAAGTATTAATATTTCATTTCAGTTATTTCATTTTATTTTTCGTTTTTTTTCTGCAATTTCTTCTAAATCGCTGGACGTATTAACACAAAACTTGCAGTACCATCGGCTGCATCCATTTGACACCTTATATTAAAATTAAATTTCGTATCTATCATAGGTTGGCCGAAAATAATGGCAGAGTGACGTCATGATCGGCCTTGATGCAATATGTTGCACTACGCCAAACGCTCTCAAGAGCTCCTTTTAAGCTCAATCCCATCTCTTTAGATGAGAAGACTCTGAATGCACAGGGCTATCAAACTGTTATCTCGGATTTTCAAATCTTGGAAAAATTCGAAAATTTTACCTACATATAAAACTCAAAATGTGCTTTTTAAATTTTTTACTGATAAGTTTGATTTTTCGAGAAAAAAAAACTAGATTATATGGCCGATGATCTACTCAAGGAAGTTTTCGCCCGATACCTTCAAAAAATAGATGAGTTGTACGGTTTGTAGTCAATATTTTATAACTTTCAATTTTTCAAATCAATTTTGCAGTAGGTACTTTATTGGCATTGTACACCGAAACAATTAAGTTTTTTTTAGCTCGAACTGCATCTAAAAGACATCTGTTTTTTTTTTTTTAAATTCAACTTCATAATTTGACCTTTTCAAAGTGACCTACACTGTTTTCGAAATCAATGGCTGAAATGGACCATGAAACATGTGTCACGTGACCGATACATGATATTACATTTCCGTGACCTAGGATGACCTAGCCTTGAACTGAAAATTCAAAGTACAAGTTCGGTACCCTCGGGGTACCTTAGGCCTCAATCAACAAGCGTGTAAACCAAAAAATGAGCATTAGCCGTTTTCACGACGGCCATCTGGTACACATTTGGTGCACATCTGGTACAGATTAGGTGCAGATTTGGTCAAATCAGGTTAACCCTCGCCGGCCGAGGGGGGGGGGGGCGGGTGCCGCCCCCCCCCATAGGGTTTTTTCGCGATAGCTCCAAACACGCTGGCGATAGAGAGCTGAAACTTGGCATACCTGACCTTTGATCCAAGCCGGATCTTTTGACACCAACCGCATTTTTGGGTCAGGTCAGGTCACTGACCTATGACGTCATAAGTGAACCTCTGCACGGTCTTCAGATGTCGCAACTTCGCAACGCCCTCACTGCCAGAGGAGATGTCACAGGGAAATGAAACTTGCAGGATCTAGTATCCATTATGAGTCCCACAACTTGTATATCTCGGATTTTTCCTAAAGGTCATATGAGGTCAGGTCATTTTCGTAACCTCACCATTATAAGTCAATGGGGAAAAATTCAAACTGCTATTCTGGAGCCGGGAACGATCTCCAACTATCTCAAGCACACAGAATCGTGATTTGATGCACTCCTTGCAAGGTTAGATGCGTCACTTTTGCAATGTTGACCTTGCGTGACGTCATTTATGACGTCATCAAGGTCATATTAGTTTTTCGTCAATAACTCTTGATCAAATTGAGCTAGCGAGTCGGTAAAGCCACCAATGGACTCAGGAAGACCTGCCAAATCGAATGATATGCGACATGACCTCTTTCGACCAACTTCGTGACCTGGGGGTGCTGACCTGACCTTGACCTGAGGTCAACACCCCAAGTTGACCTGACCCGGATAAAAAGTATATCATTCGACGCGCCTGAGCGAGACGAACACGATGCTGCCAAAATCGGCGCTCTGCGGCCGTTTTTTGCGAAGTTGTTCACCAAAAACTGAACCGTACCTTGGGGCACTTGACCTGACCTCAGAGGTCACCGGTTGACCTAGGACCTTAAAATCGGGTACCAATCTCTGCGTCTCGTAACGGCGCACACGCTCGTTTTTTCCGCGACGCGCTAGCTCCACCAGGGGCGAAACGGCGAGGGGGGGGGGGTCGTACCCGCCCCCCCCCCCCTCGGCGGGCGCGTATGTAGAAAACCAATAGGTCCGGCGAGGGTTAAGTGTGTCTCTTAGCAGCTATCAGCTAGCGTTGCACTTATTGCTTATATGCCTGCTTTGTCATATTATCAGAGAGCATCATCGATTAAAACACTGAAATAAATTCATAAATTGAAGATATTTGCTGTAAAAGAAATTAGGTGCAGATTTGGTCAAATCAGGTGCATTCGTCGGATAGCCCGTCGTGAAAACGGCTATTATCTGACTTCCTCGCCGGCGACCAGAACCCGAATTGTGAATAAGCCAAAATGTTGATAATTTTTACTTTGACCTGAACATCATCGATGACCTCGAGGTCAGTGAAATTAGGTTTCACTCGGCAGTTTTTCCAGAACTAACACTTATCAGACGCCGTTTGAACTTTGACAATCGGCCCAGTTGCGGGATAGCAGGGTGGGGGCTCCATAGAGCCTCCCCCCCCCCCAGTCAACCGTGTTATGGAACATCAATCATGCGCGGGTTAACTTTGAGTTCAAACGTACAGAAAGTCTACAAGTCAAACTTGTTCACGCTTCCAGTCACAAACCTCGGTGAAACAAAAAAAAAATACATTCACTAGCGGGCAAAGTTCTAATTAGCACCAAAGTTAAATAAATTTGCGTGTTCACGTGTGTGTATGTGAGCGTAGAATTAATCATGCGGTTCACTTTCTCTGAATTAACAAACTTTTTCAACTGAGGGACTTTGGAAGGAAAAATATTTTGTCCAATGGCCTCAGAAAACAGAACTGGAGCCCCACATCGCTGTGCTCATAACTAAAGAAGAAGGGTTTCCTGGCGGACTTCTATAGCCTTGTTCCTGACAAGTGAAATCAAGTTTCAAATTATGTCGACTATGGCATTGAGATACGAAGAGAATACAACGCTTTTCTAATTATTGTAGCAATACTGAAGTCAGTTTCCATCATGCCACACTCTACTCACACATTTGGTCATCGAGCAAGCAGAGGTTTTAACGGTTCACACAAAACGGTGCGTGAACTGATCAATACCACCTTAACCCTCGCCCTGGCAGGAGGGGGGGGGGGGGGGTCGATGCGACCCCCCTAAGGTTTTTCGAAGATAGCGTAAAAACGGCGGCCAAATTTGGCACAGCTTATGGGGCAACCTTTTTACATATGAACTGAAAATTTCAGGTGGGGGTGACCTCGGGTCAGGTCACCAGGTCAGAAAAACCGGTACAAGGTCATGGTCAAATTTCAATTTTATTTTTGCGCGTGTCCAACTCACAGTTTTGGACTGATTTCCTTCAAACTTTCAGAATGTGCTAAGTTCACCGAATGGTATAACATATAGTTCGGCTTTTTTGAGGTCACTGACCTGAGGTCAGTTAGAGGTCATTACGTCGTAATGTTAAGCCTATGGGAAAATACTAAATTCGAAAAATACTGGAGATATCCGCTTCGTTCTATCACTTTTGTGCTTTGAAACCACAGTACTTAACAGCAGGTCACTTGGTGCTTCTTTGTTTGGTGTACTTATCCATGGGTCAGGTCAAATGAGGTCAACTGAGGTCAAATCACGTTTTTGCCAATAACTTGGCACATAATGACGCTAGAGCTTAAAAAATGGTATCATCGTGTTCCTGGTGATCAGCCGAATCGAATGATATGCGATATGATGCAATTTGGTTAACTTGAACTTAATTTATTAATTTAACCCTCGCATGTGTAAGGGGGGTCGGATGGACCCCCCCATGGTTTTTCGCGAATAACTCGCGTAAAAAGCGGCCGATCGCGACGAAACTTTCAGTACCCTCACATTGATCAATTTTACACCTACCCTGAAAATTTCATGACCCTGACCCAAATGACCTTTGACCTGTGACCTCTTTTCCGAGACCATGTTTGGCCAGAATCGCGATTCGGCGTATGTCGGCTCGCATTAGCCGCGCGTTTGCAAGCTTTTCGTGGTTTCAAACGTTCAAACATGTGATTTGATGTTGCTTCCATGCATTAGTGTGGGTGTCAAGGTCACCTGAAGGTCAGGTCAGGTCATTGACCTTTGTTGACCTCGGGTGACCTCGGTTCACTTTTTCGAGCTGTACATGTTTCTAGGCTAGTTTTTGGAGCTGAATTCGAATTTAGCAACAATTTGAACATTTACGAAGTAGTTTGGTGCCTTCGTAACATGTTACGAAGCTGTCAGAGGCGGTTGACACGTACTACGAATACCCGTCACGACGCCTACTGGTTGACCTGACCTGACCTGACCCGACCTGGTCTAAATGCTTAAAGACATCATCTCTGATCAAAACTAACACGATATTCGTGATCAGCACCCCGAAAAACCCCTCAGCAGCCACACTTTACGACTTTCTAACAGGTCCCGATTTTCCCGACTTTGGGTCATTGACCTGACCTGGAAGGACAACCAATGACCTAGGACCTTAAAATTGGGTATCATCGGCTTCCTCTCGTCACGGGCAACACGCTCGTTTTTTCCGCGAAGCTCTAGCTCGATCAGGGGCCAAACGGCAAGGGGGGTCCAACCGACCCCCCCCCCCCCTACACATTAGAAGCTGGCAAACGCCGCACACATGCGAGGGTTAAGTTAACTTAAAATTTAAGAAAAACTTTAGGTACACTTGAGCAAGCTAAAAAGTATATCATTCGACGCGCCTTGACGTGCTGAGTTCACTGGTGCTTTTCTTTTTGCTTTATCTCAATTAGATCAAAAGTTATAAGCGAAAAACTTTTGATCTGTTTTTAGCGAAATTTTTACATTTATACCCCCCAAAACCCCCCTAAATATTGACCTAGAGCAACCAAATTTGCACAAGGGCGAGAACTCCAGGGGGCCCACCTACCTTCCAAATTTGGTGCTTCTACGAGTAGGTGCCATAGGAGCCAATCGCGAGGGGGGGTCGCATACCCCCCCCCCCTGCCAGGCCGTGTTATGAAAAATGCCCTGCCAGGGCGAGGGTTAAGAGTGTAAGGTAAGTGGTAGCATACCTAGCGAGCATCATCAATGTTTGTGTACGAATTTTAGTCGCTGCCATGGGTAGCAAGGCAACAATGGTAAGAAAATACAAAAACGTGATTGTGCTTTCCCCCATTTGCTCCAGCTGTCATGAAAACAACATCCACGTATTACTTCGGACATAGCTGCCCAAATCACATGAAAGCATCCTTTGTCCGTTGCCGAAAGTATGTAAAATGCATCTTGGCGTTGAGCAGAAGCCACTGAAATCATTTGTGGCTGACCGCTTCTCAGTAAAAGTTTGCATTTCAATTGTTTGTTCAGGTCTTCCTCATTCGTCTTCCTATGACATTCAATAAACAAAATAGTGGTTGGTCATGAAACACGCTGTTTGAAATAAAATCACATTATCGAAAGCGAGTAAAGGCATGCCAGCATCCATCAGCCGCAAATAATGCGCGATTGGCATTTTCCTGTAACACCTCTGAATTGTGTTTATTGTGAGCCACTAGATTTTCACACCATTGTGTTTTGCTATGCTGACTATGGTTTGAAACAATTTGTCACCAGGCACGACAATCATATCCCTACCTTTCCGTCATTTCGAACGGCTTGTTCAACATAAAAACATGTTTGTCGTGATTTCAGTAATCGGAATGTGAGCTATGTTATTACATTCAGAACGTACGTAAATACACCACATAATCTTAACCACACAACCATGGTATGTGCCTCATGGCATGAAATGAAATGAAATGAAATAATCTACCTTGAATAGTTGTTAACACTGTTCTGAGAACCATTATACAGAAAAATAGAAACAACCGTGCTCTCATGTTTAAATAAGAGATACTTTTCAATCAGAAGAAAAATAAATGTGTATCGAGAAGCTTTCGGCGTTGTGTCGTCATCAGCTCTCATTTTTATGCTTATTTTGGTGGATTATTTTTTTCGAAATAATCTACCAATATAACAACAATGCTATGAGCACAGCTACGATAACTTAGGTTTGTGCACCTGAGAATCTGTACATCATAGTGCATGGAGGCAATGAGTGAAGATATATTCTTTCTTCAATGCGACAGTGTGATAAAGATGTTCATATTAACGCTTTCATAGTAAGAACTATGGAACCGACCCAGTAGTTTATACCGTCATGTAGGTTCGCGATGAATCACTGGATTATTCTGTTTACTGTTTACAATGTTTATCTTCACACGAAAGTGAATCTAAAGCTACTTTTAAGACAAGCTAAAAAAGACCGAACGCTTTCACGTTCAGATAAGACCGATGTCCTGGAGGCCCACTATGATTCACCTTAGGTTCACATAGGTAGACCCTATCAATTATCAGCTGTCAATCCCCAGTGACCTTCTTAAAGCAAGAATGCACCGACTCGTAAACGATGTCCTGTCTGTCACAAGGAAGCCAAACAATTTCAAACTGTCGTGCACTGCTTATGGAATCAGAATCTGTCTCACGATCATCCATTGTCATCATCCCTCGGCAACAGGACAGGGGAAAAAATCACCGTCATGCGACGGCACTGCACAGAAGCTATATATGCCGGGCGCGGCGATGGTGGACCAGACCCGGGCTGGTACCGGGCCGAAGGGACAGCGTCCCCCCTCTACGGACGCTGCACGTGCGGCTCAGAAGGCGGGCCACCATGCACGGCAAAAGGGTAGGTGACGGTGTAAGAATTGTTGGTATGGTATACATTATGCAATAGTGTCTGGACCGTTCAGTCTATGTAATATCTGTCATTGTGTTTTTTGTGCCTATTCATTCATATGAAGCGACTTAGCTCGTTAACTTCCCTTGTGTTGCGCACGGTTTGCATTTTTTGGCTTTGGAGGCGGTCGCATTCCTGATTAACTGATAATGGATTGCGAAATAGTTTAAAAAAGCATTGATAATGTGTCAAACGCGCCATATCGGCCCTACAAAGACACGGATTATTAATACACTTATTTAGAAATGAATAATGACATAGGCAAACGACATAGTTAGCATTGTGCATGTCCACGTGCACGGTGGGACTCCTAATAACTTGTTCGGGCCACCCTTCTAACCGATCTCAGTTGTACTAGCTTTGAACGCAAGCGGCCCAGCCGTTCTGGAGATGTAGAAAACGCCCCTGCACGTGCGCAGTGCGCACGTGCAGTAGCACCCCTACTAAAACGCATCAAAGTGCATCGCCTGATGAGTTTCAGTTCATACGCTTAACCATAGCGCAATTGGCCCAGTCATCGCGGAGTTACTGTAAACGGAACCAATTACACTCACCTGATATGGGACGAGGCACGTCCCGTAGCTCTGTCACCATCGCCCATCACAAGCAATTGAATTTTTTTAAAGGACGGGCCTATCTAATGCGGAAAATATTTAGCAATCGGTAAAGCGATTACCGAGATGCAAGGTTACGAAAAACTTCACGGGAAGCAGGCTGGGCCATTTATGTATGTATATCAATGAGATTTTCCCTAAACCGCTTCAAGAGCTCAAATAAACATACAACATTTAAAATAGGTACTGAGTAACTTATGGTCGGCCTTCGTTTGTTTTCATCCAAAAAGAGGCATGGACTGAACAGTGAACAATGCCTGAATTGATTCCTTAAAATACATTTAATTTGCAGATCCTATTGCGGCAGAACACATAAACGTTCACCACGCCAAGCAAAATGATGGCAAAGCCGTAAATAGCATAACCGAAGGATTGTTGTCAATAGCTGAAACACTATTCTTTAGAATTGTATTTTTATATTGAAAAACAAATCTGAGTTCCCTGACAATTTGGCAAAAGCTGCCTGAGATCAGTACAGCTTGATGCTCGAGAAAGCAGCTGTTCCATATATTCGAGTTGTCATTCGTGCTCCTGTATTTTACTACAAACCATGTTGTAAGCAGCGTCTGACATCTAACACATTTCACTCCATTTTCAGGTGCTGCTCGTGGCGGCGATTCTGTTCTGCATCAGCCAGATCGCAGCCGGCTGTGAGTGTAAGAAGCAATGTCCGCGGAGGGAGGCGAGCGCAACAAAGTGCGCTCTCTCGGCCGGGGGCCAGGGAGTGTGCTGTGAGGGCCTTGAAGGTCATCAGAGAGGCTCACCCCAGACGTCAGGACCACACGATCACTCCATTAGCAAGCCCAAGACAAAAGACGACGACGACGACGACGACGACGACGACAACGACGACGGCGACGATGGCAAAGACGACGACAGCGGCGATAACAACGATGGGAAAGACGATGATAAAGACGACGATAAAGACGACGATGACGATGATGACAACGACAAGAACAAGAGTGCAAGACGCAGAAGCGGCGGTAGAAAAGGAACTGACGGCAAGGTGAGTCGACGAGGCAATCGAAGCAGAAGTCAAAAGAATAACCGACGCTTGCAAGAGTCTGAGAAAAATGAAGCAACAAAGACAAGCCGCTCAAGAGATGTTGACGGGAAGCGACGCGGTAGCTCGGAGAGTTCCGTTTCTCGCAGAGGAAAAGCAATATCCAGAAGAACGTCAAGCAGCAGCAGGAGGCGTTCGGCAAAGTCCGGAAGAAGGAGGGGAGGATCCAGGAAAAACAAGCGTAGGTCTAACAGAAGGCGGAGCAACTCTCGGAAAACATCATCCCAAAGACGTAGCAAAAACGGCAGAAGTAGCAGACGTCGTTCTTCCAGGAAACGGTCAGGCGAAAGAAAGCAGAAAAGCAACAGGGGTAGAGCTGAAGGCACTGCACCCCGTGCTGAGCGAAACAAAAATAAGGAAGACAAAAACAACGCCGAAAACGAAACAGCTGGGGAGAAACAAACTAAACGGGCAAATACTTCAACAAAACGTGCATCAAGGAATAACAGAAAAGGAAGGGAACACGGTGCCAGCAGCGCGACAAAGCGAACGACGTCAAACCGCAGGGCAGCATCAACCAAACAAGACAAACCAAAAACCACTGTATCAAAACCGACAGCATCGATTCCAGACAACAAGACAACGGCATCGAAAGCAGGCGACCAGGCAGCAGCAGTACCGAACGTAGACAGCAGGGCGACAGCAACGCAAACGTCAAGCCACAAGACGCGAACAGCATCGAGACGAGGAAACAGGAAAACAGGAGCAGCGAGGCGCGAGAACAAGACAAGGACGACGACGACAACGACTAGAGCACCACCAACAACAACACAGAAACCAACGACAAAAGCACCAACAACAACACAGAAAACAACGACAGAAACGCCAACAACAACAACAACAGCAACCACAACTCAGACGGCATCAACAACACAAACCACAACCACAACGCAAGCAACAACAACAGCATCAGCAACAACGGCAGCAACAACACCCACAACGCCAACAACACCAACGACACCAACGACCCCCACGACACCAACAACAACCACCACGACCACAACCACCACTACACCAGCACCAACAAACAACAACTACTACCAGACGAGCCACCAGACTTATCCGCCTCATAAATCCGCCTCCATAAATCCTCATAAATCCGTTCAAGGAGGCGGAATCGCTCCCAACAGCGGAAGCGGACAACACGGCAGGTCAAGGGAGGGAGCCTGTGTCCCACTGGTTCTGTGTGCTCAAGTGCCGTCCCATCCCCGCCAGCTGCTTTCCAGATTGTGTCGTCTCCCAGATCAGACCCCCGGAGTTTTCTGCGAATTTGCTTCCATCCAGCATCCAAAAGGCGGACAGAACGCTGGCGGACATAAAACAGGCGGACAGAACTCGGGCGGACAGAATGCTGGCGGTCATAGCGTTGGCGGACAAAACGCTGGAGGACATAGCGCCGGCGGACAGAATACTGGCGGACATAGCGCCGGCGGACAAAACGCCGGCGGACAAAACGCCGGAGGACAGTATGCTGCCGGACGGTTCGCAGGTGGATATAACGCCAATGGGCAGAACGCTGGCGGACAGGGAGGACAGTACGCTGGCGGCCATAACGCCGGCGGACAGAGTACCGGCGGAGGCGGACAGAACGCTGGCGGACATAGTGTTGGCGGTCATAGCGTTGGTGGACAGTACGCTGGCGCCAATAACGCAGACGGAGGAAAACAGAGCGCTGGCAGTCATAGCGTTGGCGGACAGAACACCGGAGGACACAACGCTGGCGGACAGCACGCTGGCGGACAGCACGCTGGAGAACAGAACTCCGCAGGACACAACGCTAGCGGAGGCGGACAGAATGCCGGAGGATATCACACCGGTGGATATAACGCCGGAGGACAATATGCTGGCGGACAGTTCGCCGGTGGGTATAACGCTGGCGGACAGAAGCCCCAAGGCGGGCAGAACGCCAGCGGACAGAGCGCAGGCGGGCAGAACGCCGGCGGACACAACGCAGGCGGGCAGAATGCCGACGGAGGCGGACAGAATGCCGGAGGATATCATGCCGGCGGGCAGTATGGCGGAGGACAGAGTGCTGGTGGATATAAGTTCCATTGAACCGAATCAGCAACTCTGGCTTCCCAGCCTCTGGCTAGTCTCAGACCTATGGATATTCTTACACTTGGTTAGTAAAAACATGAAACCAGATGCTCTTCAGCTTTCGTCCTTCCCCTCTTACCCCCGTTCCGAGTTGACTTACGTTTGCTGACCAAATGACATTCCCTCGAACGATATACCTACGACGTTTGAGGTTCCTAATCAAAGTATTTCCGACTAAGATTAATTCGCATAAGAATAGACATATGATTACAAAATATTAAAGAACATCGCAATGAAAATTATTGTCATAAAGCTTCACCGTTACCAAGTACCTACATAACTGTTTTCTAAGCTGTGTTCACTCCAAACAAAAAGAGGATTGAGAATGTCAACTGATACCCTTTCCCGTGGAAGCACTTGCTCCCATATTGTGCCTATACTCTTTACGATTGTACATTTTCAGGTGTTGGCTATAGAAACGTCAATCTCATTGACTTCCTGTCATTCCGTTTTCCTTCTCTGCAATGTGTTAGATCAAGATTTTGTTTCGTGATTGATGCGATTCGCAAATAAAAGCTATACCGAACTCAGCACTGTCTCACTGATGGGAGTATCCACCGACAGGGCAAAATAAAAGAAGCACATTCACATGAGAAGACTTTATTTTGTTCTGAATATCTTTGTAACTGATTGTCAAGGGCTTGTTAACGGGTGAGAGATATTTTCCTTATGATCGCAGCATGATCAAACCCATAAACCTTTCTGTAGCGGAAAATGCAAAGATCACAAGGATCTTCTAGTTCGTAGCTCATGCTGAAATAGTGCATACATTTGCATTGAACTTCAATCGTTGTGCTTTGTTGCGCTGCATCATTGCATCCGTCAAAGTCAATGCAATTATTGCATGTACGACACCAATTCTGAGCATAAGGCCTTTCCACAACACAACGGAATATCCAGCACCTATTTAATACGCTTCATCCGTTTTTTTTTTACAGATAAATTCTAGTGGTTATTAAGGTAAAACCCAAAATTGTTAGGTTTAGGTTGCTTCGGTAGGTTAGGTTGTAAACCCTATTATTAGTAGGGTTTCCACCTTTCGAATGTCATGTCGATCGCTTTGCTTTTTTGTTTTCAAATTCAATTTTAAACAGGTGTCCAATGCTCTGTCGCGAAAATGGCTTAGTGTATGCGTGCATTGGTGAACTACCAATGAACAGCAAGAATAATAAATACGAACTTCTGTTTTAGCTCGGAATCAACGGTACGTTGAATGTATGTCAGCACACCCGTCGCGACAAATCTAGCGGCGGACCTTTTCTGAAATGAAACAAAATAAAATTGGTTAAATGATTTAAAAGTGATTTGGAGTCGGGTCATTCAAAGTGATCTAGTGAGCTGACATTCAAAACAAGAGGGACGCCGCTTGCGTACAAATGTAAAGTGATGGGAAATATTCATACAACATTTTGTCACACTACGCACTGCGATATTTCCGCGATTTTCGAAAAACCTTCCAGTGATGGTGGAAATCCGCCAGGACGAGCGCGAGCTTAAAAAGCGAGTTCGATGTATAATAGAGGTTTCCTCAATGCCTATAGGTGTTTGATGTAATGTTGCAGCTTTGAAATTTTTCTTGCTATAGGTTCTAGCAGCGAACGTAAAAATAACGATGATCCAGTTCATTCCAGTGCCCAGCATACACACACAGCAGCCGCGCAACAGGTCGACGCCACGCCTTTTTTTTTAAACGATACAAACTGTAAAAACTCCGGGCAACCCTGAGCCTACCTTTGCCTCGAAGCAGGATAGTGGCCACAGAGCGTGTCACATCGGTAAGAGGCCCAGGATATCAAGATGCACCAACTATGACTCAGATTGGTGCCTCGCAAATTTTTCTAGTGATATGGAGTTTCCGCAGAACCGTTCGCAATTCAGTTATGTTTGTAGAGCTTGTTGCAATCCTGCAGAGAACGACTGAAGCCGAGGACACGCAATGGGGCACCGATGGAGTCTACTGAAAAGCTGGGGGACAAATACTTGACACTTGACTGACAGTGTGGTAGAAGCCCGAAGAAAACGTATTGTGTCCAAGTGATCATGGTTCGTGTTACGGGTGAAGCTGGGTCAACCCCACGGTCAAACGATTCAATCGCCTATCTCGTAGTTTTTAAGCATATTACGGCAAACGCTCGTTATTGGTTCCAATCTAATGCCAACCCATGATCCGCCGATTTCTGGTTCATGCTTTGTAGTGCCAGTGTTAAAATCCCAGTGTTTCACGAGTCACAAGTCATGCATATGATTATATCTCACCAAATAGTGACAATGCTTAACAGCCAAACACATCACCCATAGATCTCTGTACACCGTCTAAGCCTCAAAATCAACATATCTAAAACGTTGCAGAGTGGAGGGTATTTCACAGATGATCGATAAGCGGTGACGTAAGACAGCTATTGAGCGTAAGAAAGTTCGAATACAATGCATCCTACCATCTGGATAATTCATATGGTACATTCTAAACATAGGTAGGTAGGTTATGACCCCGTGCCCCCCCCCCCCCCCCGGATTCACGGCATTGTTCCACCTGCCATTGCAGCCTGGCCGGGAAAACGTCTTCAGTTAGTTATTTTCAACAGCTGCAAAGAACTTCCTGGACTCTGGAACTGCGTAGCACGACTAACAAAGGTTCCGATACAGAAACTGTGTCAGTGTCAATCCATCATCTTTACCCAAATAATCCATAATTCAAACTGAATCATTGATCATCAGCTGCAACTGCAGTGGCGAAGATTGGTACAGCTCAGCTTTGTCTGGGTCTTCCTTATTCGCGCTGCTGTATCTTCACCTAGTTAATTAGCAAAACATTGACTGGTCATGTACCATACTGTCAAAACACAACAGCGTTGTTGGAATCGGGTACCTACTGAGATAAAAACCAGCAAAGGCATACCATCATCTATCAGCCGCAAATAAATGCGCAGCTGGCATTTTCCTTGTTACACCCCAAAACTGTGTCCGTTGTGGGACATCATATGTTCACATCATTGTGCTTGTGTACGGTACAAAAGAATTTGTCACCGAACATGACAAACATGCCCTTCCATCATTTTGCACGGCTTGTTTAAAAACAGTGTTCCACATGACTCAAGTAATGAAAAATAGTCATGTGATTGTGGTTCAAAGCTCAATCAAATGGCTTGACCAGTAATTAAGCATTGACTTGTTTATAAAATGTAAGTACATATCATGTAGATAGGTGCAAGGCAATAAAATAACCAAATGCCAGGATCGGAATGATCGCAAATGAAGGTATCGTAAAGGCAAAAATATGAAGATAATATAGGTAGTGAAATCAGTCTAGATTATATCTGCCTTTGCAGCTCGCAGAGCGATGGTGTCACACTTTTTTAAGCCGGCCAAGATCAAGTCAACATTCAAAAATGTTCATACATGTGGGCCTCTTGAATTTCCATTTGCCGCTTTCAAATGATTAACTAAAACTAGGGGATGCATGCCTTCAGCAAATGCACACAAGGAAGCCAAGCCATTGCAAACCATTTTGCAACTTTAGCTCAGGAATCCCTCTCACCACCATCCATTGTTATCAATCTTGACCACACATCGAGGAAAACGCCTGCTGACATGTCACAACGCTGCAGAGAAGCTATATAGGCGGGGTACGGCGAGGAGGGGCCAGAGCCCGGCAGGAGCTGGGCCCGAGACCGGGCCGGTACTGGGAGAGGTACCGTCGAGGGAAGTGAAGCGTCGCCCCCGCCGAGGTACCGTGCCTTCTCCACGGACGCTGATCGTGCGGCGAGGCGGGCCGACTCAGAAGGCGGGCCACCATGGACGCCAAAACGGTAGGTGAGAGTGTTAGAATGAGTTTATGGTATACAAAAGTATATGGGCCGCGGTCATCTGTTTCAGGCATTTTGTACATACATATTACATAGCGCCCGCGTTATTTTTGTATCGTGTGATTTTTCTTCTTTTCTTACCATACGCTAGAAAATTATTGTTTTTATTAGAGGTTATTTATGTACATTTGTGTTTCGAAAATGCCATCACTATCATCCTGGGCGTTGAATTCGATCAGACCCTCACCTGGGAGCGCCACATATCCTCAGTCGCCCGGCGTACCAACGCAATAATCATATCTCTTTTCAAAATCCGATCTCACCTCTCAAATGAAATCCTCAAAATTCTTGTACCTACAGACCCACGTTCTCCCTCACCTTCAGTATTGCTTGTCAGTATGGGGTGGGGCGACACGCACCCGCCTGAACCGACTGCAGAAGGTCATAAATTTTGCCGCCCGACTGGTATCTGGTTTACGCCGAGGCGACCATATATCCCCCGCCCTCGCGACGCTTGGGTGGCCCGATATCGACACGCTAGTGATGCGTCGCGACGCGATAAACATCTACCACGCCCTACATGACCCCGCAGCCCCCCAGCCGCTCAAAGCCATGGCGCGCCCTCGCCAAACAGTGTGTTCGCGTCGAACGCGAGCCACCGCCGCCGGCGCTGCGGTACTCGCGCCCCCTCGCCTCCAGCTGACGACCGCGCGGCGACTTTTTCCTTACCGAGCCGCCGTGTCATGGAATAAACTTTCGCGTGTGACTACACTTTCCACGTCACGTCGCCAGCTCATGACCAGGCTGGAACAGTGACAAATACCCTCCTTATCTGCTTGTTTTCAACTCTGTTACTTTCATTACATGTATGTGTGTTTGCAAATGTATGTTGTGCTGTCAATGCATCGCCATGTTAACTGGGCTCGTAATAGCCACCTGTGGAGAGTTTCCAGTATAAATACAATAAATACAATACACTAAAATTGGCACCATTGCTTACTGAGCTAAAACATATTTGATAAGCAGCAATGCAAAATTCGGCTCTATTTGTGGTGTAAATTTAGTTCAAGGCTTAGCACCAGACTCAAAGATATAAATGTTGCAACAAACAAAACAAAAAACTTAATCATTACACTGTTTGCGTTGAAAAGTCTGATTCGTACATCCGTGCATTAAAAACATTATTGCTAAACATGCACTATTCAATGTGTGACATCACCTCATTCCTCTTTTCTTCTCCGTTTTCAGGTGCTGCTCGTGGCGGTGATTCTATTCTGCGTCAGCCAATTCACAGCCGGCTGTGAGTGCAAGAAGCAATGTCCGCGGCGAGCAGCGACCAAGACTGGGTGTGCCCTCTCCACTGGGGACAAGGGAGAGTGCTGTGAGGGCTCTGAGGGCCATCAGAGAGGGGCTACCGAGGCGTCAGGACCACATGAACATTCCATCAGCAGGCCTAAGTCAAAAGACGACGACGATGACGATGAAACTGGTGATGATGATGACGATGACGATGATGATGATGACGACGATGACGATGACGATGACGATGACGATGACGATGACGATGGCGATGACGATGACGATAATGAAAATAAAAAGGACAGAAATGCAAGACACAGAAACAGCGGAAGAAAGGGGAATGACAGAAAATTGCGTCAACGAGACCATCGAAACAAGAGTGAGAAAAATTCAATCATATCAAACCAGCATGGAAGAAGCAAGAGTACAACAGGAAGCGAACACGCTGATAGCAACGAAACCAGGGGAATGAAGCTAGACAATACGGCAATAGTATCAAACCCAAAAGCATCAAATACAGACAACCAGACAACAGCAGCACCGAAGCAAGACAGCAGCAACAAAACTTCAAAGCAAAACCAAACAAAAACATCACAAATGCCAGACAGCAAGGCAACAACAGCGACGAAGTTGGATAACAAGCCAATGACGACAAAAACTACAACAACTGCAACAACAACAACGAACAAGAACAGCTACGAGACCTACCTGCCTCATGAACCCAACGTCACGTGCCTTCCCCCGGTGCTCTGTCCAAAAACCACCTCTCACTCTGCCATAGGGTCCCACTCAACTTGTAAGCTCTCTGACGGTTCAACGGGAGTATTGTGCTCTTCCCCCGGCACAGGAACTGGTCAGCGACAAGAAGCCCCACTCGTTCGAGGTGATGGAGCTCCTCTGACAAGCGGAAGAGGACTGAAGGGTACGTCAAGGGGTGGCGCCTGTGTTCCACTAGTTCTGTGTGCCCAAGTGGCGTCCCAGCCTCATCTGTTGCTTTACAACTGGTGTCGTCTTCCAGATCAGTCTCCCGGAGTTATCTGCCAGTTCCATGCTACCCAGACCCAAAGCAGCCAGAACGCTGGTGGCCCAAAACCCCACAGGTCCAAACGAGCGATTCCAACTTCCTCGCCTCTGGCCAGTCTTAGTCCTATTGATACGACGAAAACAGGATCGAAGGACTTCTTCCGGGTTTCTCAGTCTGCCGTCACTTCCCTTCAAGGCGTCATCCAATCCGGAAGACAAGCGTTCTCTCCGAGCACAAGTACGTTCGCGGCAGCAGCTCAGTCTCAAGCACCATCTCCAGATCCAGAGAGTCCGACGGCTCTCACCTTCCTCAACTCCATGCCCTCAAACGAAGCCTTGGTGCTAAACGAGCGAGCCCAGCAGTCTGTCTCGACAGTTGCCGATCTTCAGTCCTTCTCTAGTGGCAGCCTCGAGCGGGTGCAGAGCATTGGACCGACGGGAGCGTCCGACGAAATTGAAAATAGGATCGGCTCGAGCGCTCCCGTGTCGCTGACGACAGTGCTGCTCGTCCCCGAGTGTGTCCCCGAGACGCCGACCCTGTGCCAGCCCAGTTTCTACCGCTCGGTCACCGGTGTTTGCAACAACCTGCAGTTCCCAACGAGAGGGCGTGGAAGAACAGGGTTCAAACGCCTCCTTCCAAACACCTACGACGACGGTTTGTTCACGACTCGAACCAGAGCAATCCGTGGAGGCATCCTGCCAAGCGCCAGGAAAGTCAGTGAACGTGTGCTGGACACAATGTCAAATGAATTACGCGACTTCACATTGTCTGTGATGCAGTGGGGTCAATTTATCGATCATGATCTAACGCATGCGCTGCTGACAAGACGCAGTGACGGTGGTGGTATTGAGTGCTGCCTGGATGACGGCAGGACCTTCCCAGACTTTCCACTGCATCCTGCATGCATCCCCATCCGTATCCCCACCGACGATCCATTCTACAGCAAGTTTGGCCAGCGTTGTATGAGTGTTGTGCGCTCCCTTCTAGCTCCTGATCCGCTGTGCATTGCTCGTCCCGCCAATCCTCTTAACGAGCTCACCGCTTATCTAGATTCATCCAACGTCTATGGCAGCGACGAGACGACCTTCAGCGCTTTGCGCGCCTTCCGAGGTGGTCTGATGCACACCAGCGCGCAGGATCTCCTTCCACGGACAGGTAATGACTGTCGCCCGTCCGCCGGCGCTTGTTTCCTGGGTGGTGACAGTCGTGTTAACGAACAGAGTGGCCTTGTCGTCATCCACACCATCTTCTTGCGCGAACACAACCGCATCGCTCGTGGCTTAGCCCGCAGGCATCCCAACTGGAACGACGAGCTGCTCTTCCAGCAGGCCAGGCGGGTCCTGAATGCCGAATGGCAGCATATCATCTACAATGAGTGGCTGCCGATCATCATTGGATATGACTACGCAAGTGCGCATGGACTATTGCCACTGAGAAGCGGGTTTTCAAACTTATACGATCCCTTCGTTGACGCGTCCATGTCTAACTCCTTCTCTAGCGCTGCGTTCCGGTTTGGTCACAGCATGGTGCGGGATGTCTATGACCTTATCAACGCGGAAGGTCAGGTGTTCAGGTCGATCAACATCACCAGAACCTTCTTCGACCCGAGCATCATCACAGAGAGCCTCGTCGGCCACGCGCGGACGCTAGTCGCGCGCCGATCGGAAACGTTCGACACAAGCATGGCGGAAGGACTCCACGAACAGCTCTTCACCACAAACTTCATGTTCGGCCTCGACCTCCTCGCATTCAACATCCAGCGCGGGCGCGACCACGGAACTCCGACCTACGCCCAGGCCGCTAGAGCTTGCGGCATAGTCGACGTCGCCTTCTGGGGTGACCTGTTCCGAGTCATGTCGCCGGAAGCGATCGACAAGCTTCGTTCCGTGTATGACGATCCTCGCGACGTAGACCTCTTCATCGGAGGTGTAGCGGAGGAGCGTGCGCCAGGGGCGCAGGTCGGTCCCACCTTCCAGTGTCTGATCGGACAGCAGTTCTTCGACCTGCGTAACGGAGACCGGTTCTTCTACGATAACGGTGGCTTCCCACATAGTTTCTCGTCGACACAGCTGCAGGAAATTCGGAAGAGCAACTGGGCCAGGATCCTATGTGATACGCTTGGGCCGGAGTTTGGGAACGACTTCACCCGGGTGCAGCCGCTGGCGTTCCTAACCACACTGGGTGTTAACCAAGTTATCGACTGCAGGACATTGGCTATTCCGACTGTGAACCTTGATGCATTTTAATGTGATCCTTTCAAATGATTAGAAATGGCATGGTTTCAACCTTATTTAGCTTCACTGATTCTCTGCTCCTTTTTGATTCACGTGTTCCCAACTATGTTAAGCTGCAGACGTGAGAAGAAAATAATAAATACAGAGTAATTACCATGGTGCAGGCACATCATGCATTGTTGTTGACTGAAAGCTTTTGAATATGAACGAAGTACGAGGTAAGCAGGCTTGAAATGGCTCAGCAATCAATTTGTAATCAAGGCTGATCGAGTCGTTTACTCTGTTCGTTTTTTTTTCACAATAAAAAGGTCACAAAACAACTACTTGGCGTTGTTTATTATTACCATCTGTTCAGTTGTTACAGTGTGCCAGTGAAAAAATGCCAGCCAGCCAGGGTATTACAACAAGATCACATCCACAGACACCTAATTAAAGAACAGCTCAAAACATACAAGGGTCGTCTTCTCAGAACATCAATATCAAACAGCATATTTCGGGTATTTTCACGTGTATTTGCGTTCAATCATTGCGTTTTCATGCCCTTTCGCATCACCTCATTCAGCCAGTACAAATGCCAGTAACAATGTTTGACATTGATATGAAGTATCTGAGCTAATGTTGAGCCATGCACTCACAATATACAGGGATACGGGGCACTCAATAATCATCGCTCTCGGAGACATCAACAGGGAACGGCCCCAAACTGTACCCATCGTACACATCGGAACCAACCTCGCCGGGGGTAGGGGCCACGCTGTAACCCCCTACCGAGTGGAGGGCGCTCAGCTGGGCTGCCGTATAGCCGAAAAACGGCACCCCCTGATGATAGTTGGGCACCCCGTAGTAGGGGATTAGAGGCACTCCGTTGTAAGTGTTCACAGGTACTCCGTTATGAGTGCTCACAGGCACTCCGTTGTAAGTAGCAACAGGTAATCCGTTGTAAGTCGTAACAGGAACTTCGTTGTAAGAGGTAGCAGGCACTCCATTGTAAACGCTCGGATAAACTCCGTTGTAAGAGTAATGGGATGCAGAAACTCCATCCGCAGCACTGCCGGGGACTACGCTGTACGAGTGAGAATAAACATGAACTCTGTTAGGTACAGACTTCACTAATTCCCCGCTATGGATAGCCTCCGACACTCCATTGTAATTGGCAACAGACACTGTATCGTCGTAAGCGGTGACGGGCACTCCGGAGTGTCCGGTAGCGTGCACTCCACGGTCGGACTGCACTGTGGCCTCCTGCATCCCTGCCAGCAGGGCTCTGGTGTGGACCTCGGCGGCCGCTCCTAGTGACCGGTGCACGCTGTAGGCGTCGTCTGAGAAACGGAGACGGGTGTCAGATTTTCAGCTAGATTTAGGCATGATTATTCTTCTCTTCGACGTCAAATGAAGCTCAGAGTCGCCATAGTAAAAGCCAAATTGTATCAGCGATTTTTGCATGACTACGGTCAAAGCAGTCAAACATGAATTGCACAAGTGTTCACCGTGCTTCATACCGTGAATCATTGCAGGAAAAAGTAACGCAGTAATGAATAAAGCTCCCAAGAGAAGTGGAAATAGAAATAACACATACGAAACTAGAAGTACCAGTATTAACCTATTTTATGATTTGATAAATAGTTTGCCGAGAGACTATTTAGAGCTCACTTATACGCATTTTGTTCGCTGTTTATCTCCACCCCCCCCCCCCCCCCCCCTTCCCCCCACACACACTCCCTCCCCAGTTCCGCTCACCCATGTGATAGCTGTCCGGCTCCAGGTCCTCCCTGTTCAGAGGTGCAGTGCTGGCCGGGTAGATATGATCCTCAAGTGACCTGAAGGTGACATCCTCTGCCACGGCCGCCACCGCCAGCAGCACCACTGACAACTGCGGGGTCCGGGAGGGGGAGGGTTCAGAATATCGGGGAAAACACTCAATCATAATGCAGGAAAAAAACACAATGCAACGAAGATTGACCGAGGAAGATCGACGGGCAACTCTAACGGTAATAAAGAGGCGTGTGCTAGCGCGGTTAAGCCAGCTTCTGTAGGAAGGTTACTTTGAGATAACTTAGGAGTTAGGAGTAAAGTCATAAGTAAATGGCAAACCACGAACAGTTTGTATAGTAAAACACTCAAATAATGTCAAATAAAACACGCAATTTTCAGAAGGAGGACTTAAAAAGCTAAGAACATTGTGAAATGGGACAAAAATATCTCAGTAAGGATCTCGCTAACACTGAAACCGCAAAAAAATGCAACCGAACCCTCAACTACCTTCGCTTTCCCGGGTTACACCTAGCCGTATCACACCTGCAAATGCAATCAACGCGAGCTTTCTATACCCATGATCATAGAAAAAGACATGATCAGTTACTTACCGCCCTCATGATCGCTTCTAATCGATTTCACTGCAGGACTACCACTGCCGGGTTCGGTTCGATAACACGACTATATACCGACGAGCAGCCAATGTGAGGTCAAAACCCCGGCACGCACTAAACTTGTCGGCACCGGCTTATATAAAAACATGGCCAGGAGGCAGCGCCAACAATATCCCGGGCCGTCGCAAGGGATGCTACCAAAAAACTGGCTACTGAGGTCATGCAAATAGAAGGCATGACTTTTCTTATTTACATAACACGCAGCGTATATTAAAGAGCAATAACAATGTCACCTATATTGTGGAATGCAAATGTATAGAACATCCCAAAATATTTCAAAGTGTATCTACTTTTTAGATCATCAGTGTATCAGAGAGCAGCAATTAATTTCGAATGGCACTAATTTTACCCATCCAGCTAAACTTTTACATAATACAACGGACGCGTCCGCACGCAGATACAGAAACCACATCAAGCACGCAAGGTGTACAGATCGAAAATCATGCAACTCTCAGAAATGTGTTGATCACACAAATGAAAAACAAATACATCAACAATTTTAAGTCAACATACAAAAACAAAAGACTAACAAACTACCTAAAAAACATGCAATGGAAGGATTTAAATGATTCGAAACAAATCACCAAAATGTTTACATGACAGCACAACTCTAAATGCCCACTGCTTTAGCTTCAAACTAGCGTCGACCGGTCATCTGACCTTGCTGAGGTCACGGTACAGACAGGTCACTGACTGGACAGGATCGGGGTACGACGATGACCACTCCCAACGGCAGCAGCAGACTGTAAAAACTGGAACCGACCGACACGGCGGACAAGTCCCCGCAGAGTTAACTGAGCCGAAAACACTGATGGCGTCGCGGAAAGAATTGTCATTGGTCTAAGTGTAGGTAGATGCTACCAGAAGCCTGCTGGCATTATCAAATGATAATGCTCATGATTATCATATGTTGTCATTGACGCAACGCCTGAGAACTCTCCTCTGTCTCAATAAGTTACTTTTATAAATTTACGTAAATAGTGATCAGCTGTGCGCCAAAATTACCTAATGCATAGACAAGATAATGGA
Source organism: Amphibalanus amphitrite (assembly GCF_019059575.1). Taxonomy (NCBI): domain Eukaryota; kingdom Metazoa; phylum Arthropoda; class Thecostraca; order Balanomorpha; family Balanidae; genus Amphibalanus; species Amphibalanus amphitrite. Next base: position 93,212 of record NW_024882573.1, read on the forward strand.
GCATTATGTCCTAACCTCGATCAAAGATGAGCTTAACATTGTCGCCGCTGGAGTCATTGCAATTTGCATGATCTATCTGTGTGTTTTAACAAGTGGGAAGAAATATAAAGAGGGCTTGGTGACGGTCGCTGTCTGTCGCGTAACAAATCTGTGAGCGGATAATAGGCATAGGGGAGAGTGGGGAAAGATGCCCAGGGTTTTACTATGTCATATATTATTCGAAAATGACGATCGGAAAGCAAAAACTTGGAGTTTCAACGGAAGCCGACATCATTTTTCTCCAAAAAATATCACACTTCCGTGCCTGAAATATGATAACTTTTTTTGCTATCAAGCATTTTCCTGAAGAAGTGAAAGGTGGCATTTTACCCCACAGGGTGGGAAAGACGCCCCCTGGCGTTGGGGAAGATGCCCCCTGCACTATAAGTGGCATAAATGGGCACGTGAATCGCCTGAACGAATCAGTAGTCCCTTCGAGACTGCAGTAGACACCAAACGTCATCGTAAGGGCCCTCAAAAGTAGTCGTAAGGGGCTTCAGAGGTCATCGTTAGGGCCATCATAGTCCAGCGCGGCCAAACAAGCCTCCGTGGTGGCGTTTGGAAACCACTGTGGGGCCCTTATAGGTCTCCATGATGCTTGAGGGCCCTCGAGCCCATCGTGGGGACCTCAGATGTCAGCGCGGCCCGTGGAGCCAACGTGGGAGCCCTCAAAGGATGTCGTGAGGGGCCCTGGAGCCAATAATGGGGCCCACAGAGGCAGTCGTGAGGGCTCTCAGAGTCAGATGCCGCCCAAAAAGTCGCTGTGTGTGCCGAGAGACCGGCATGGGGAGCACCCGACTGTACTGGACTCTCAATAGTCCCAGATCGGCTTTTGTCTCTCATCACAAGTATGTAATAAATGATTTGACGGGCTGCTTGAAGGACAGCCTACGGATTTAGGGGGGGGGGGCGTCTTTCCCCATCAGGAAAGGGGGCATCTTACCCCAAGGTACCGAAGCAACATTAAATCAGTACAATTTGTTAGCCATAAAACTACACCCTGAAACAAACTGTTCGGGACACAGTACACGCATGTTAACCCGCGCACCGACGGGGGGGGCGGATATCCGCCCCCCCCTGAGGTTTTTCGCGGATAGCGGAAAAACCGCGGCGCGTAGCGCCGCGAAATTTGGTATGACTATTCTCTCATCAATTTTACACATGGTTTGCAAGTTTGAACCTCCTAACTTTACAGGTCAGGTCACCAGGTCACTTTGAATGACCCAACCTCAAGTCACTTTTTTGCAACTTTGTCACCGTGCCAGAGCTACAGTAGATGTCGGAGGCCTTTGAAAGTCGCAGGATGTTATTAGGTCATTAGTAGCTACAATTTGTATATCTCGGAATTTTGATGTCGGTGACCTAAGGTCAGGTCAATTTCGCGACCTCCCCATTATAAGTCAATGGGGGAAAAATCAACTCCCTGTTTTTATCACTAAAACGGGTCGAAATGGCCCCATATACCATACATGACTTCACATACGATCAACCTTCACTACCTTGAGGTCTGTTTTGCTGTTGGGCAGCTGTAAGGTCATGTGACGTCATCAAAGGTCACCAAAGGTTTTTTGCCAATAACTCCTTACAGGAACAAGATACAGCCGCGCGGATGGTCTCATTGTGTTCAGCTCGTCAAGACGCATCGAATGATATACATGATGACCTCGAGGTCACGTGACCTGAGGTCAACCTTTGACCTTGACCTTTCGAGGTCAACATATATATCATTCGATGCGGATTGACGAGAGGATCACGATGATGCCCTTAGGTTGTTCCTATCTTGACTACTTCGAAAGTTATTCGAGAAAAACCCTCTCCATATCTAGCGCCGCCATTTTGACTTTTTCGACCCCTGTGACGTCATCTTTGACCTGACCTGAAAATGACCTTAGTAAAAATTGTAGACCTTGTCCGTGCGTATCCGATGCCGTTTGCCGCTTGTCGCTATCTTGCTTCGTTCTCGAGATCTCAGGGGGGGGGCGGTCATCCGCCCCCCCCCCCCCGTCGGTACTAAGTTGGCGCAGACCCCCGTCGGTGCGCGGGTTAATGTATCACGACTATAGCAAGGGACTCAAAAATTATCTACCTTCTTTGATATTTACAATATTTTGACACCAAAATATTTTTGAAAGCAGCAAATAAAAAACATGCAATCACCAGCCAGCCGTTGCCCAACTGAGCTTCGCAAATTTTTGTGCAGTTAACAAGGCAGGCTTCCGCTTTACGCTAAGAACATTAATTTCCAGGTTCGATTCTTTATTTCGCCGCTAGAGGGGGTGGGGCGTCTTTCCCACCCTGGGCATCTTACCCCACTCTCCCCTATAACAAAATGATACCGAGATCTTTTTAACGACATGATAATTCAATGCCGTGCCTCCGTTTCATCTCCGTGTCGGGATGTTCCCCCACGTGCAATAAGCGCACAGCTCCGGGTGTCCCACTTGATGATGACGTCACAGTGACGCCAATGTGACGTCACAGAGGTCATTCTCCTGTCCCGCGCCTCTCAAAGGGCAACGACCGCGAGTGTTCCCCGAAAACAGACCGGAGTGCTCTAGATTTAAGGTGTCAAAGCAACGGGGCACACCGAATCCCAGTATTGACAAATATTTGACAGCTTCGCATTTTCTGTGCATTGATGCCAAAAGCGAAACGGTGCTTTCACTTATAGCAAGGTGAGACATGAACCTTTAATCTGGTAGCATTGATGCGTATTTAAAGTCGTGAAAAATAATTAATTCGTTGAATATGCGCTAGCCTATGAGCACGGACATTATTTATTTACGCATCTATATTTTACAGCGTGCGCAATTCCGCTCTGAATTTAAGCGAAACTGGCAGATTTCGCACCACGCCATTAACCCGCGCCCTGCTGGGGGGGGGGGGTGTTTGAACACCCCCCCCCCTTGTGGTTTTTCGCGAATATCTCAAAAACGGCGGCGCGGAGCGCCGCCGTTTTTGGTACACCTTATCATACATCAATTCTACACATTTTGTAAAAATTTCAGACCAAGGTCATTCAAGGTCAGGTCACCAGGTCACTTGAAGTGACCTCACCTCATAAAAAGTTTCAATGTCTGTCATAGCTACACCGAGTGACCGATCGCTTTGACACTTTCAGCGATTGCTAAGAGCAATAGCATGTACAAAATGTATATCTCAGAATTTTGATATCGATGACCTAAGGTCAGGTCAATTTTGCGACCTCCCCATTATAAGTCAATTGGGAGAAAATTGAAATGCGCCTCTTTTGGACGAAAGACATTATTAACACTCCCAAACACTGAATTGCAAGTGGTTTAGGCACACTGAACATGAAAATGGTGTCCGTGACCCCTGTTTATGCCCTGAGGTCATCTTAGGTCACGAATGGTATCTAACAGTTTTTCGCAAATAGCTTTTGATAGAGGGCTGCTAGAGCAATGAAAACGCCTTAGATGTGTTCAGCTCGACGATACGGATCGACTGATATGCAACATGACCCTTTCCGGTCAGGTCATGACCTTGACCTGAGGTCAAATTTTCAAGTTGACCTTTCAAGGTCAACTTATAGTTCATTCGATGCGTCTTGACGAGAGGAACACGATGCCGGTAAAAGTAAGCTCGTACAAGGCTTGGGTCAAAAGTTATTGCAGAAAAACTGTTTCCGAAAAAATCGGCTATTTTTGCAGTTTTTGCCCCCTGCAGGCAAAACCGTTGCCGTTAGGTCAAATCTGAGAAAATTTCTCAGAAAGGGCGTTAATAGGGCTATCGAATGCGCTTTTCCGCGGCGCTGTAGCTCTATTGGTTCCCGAGTTATGCGTTGGCTTCTTGGAAATTGTCGACATTCGACCTGGAAATCGGCGAAATTTTGCCTTCAATGACCTCTGGTGACCTGACCTTTGACCTGACCAAAAAATTGACCGAAGTGATTTCCTCATTATTTTTGACACTGTTTCGAACGCCGCCTTCCGCGTATCGCTACGTGGCCCAGGAGCCGAGTTAGAAGGGGGGGTGTTCAAACACCCCCCCCCCCCCAGCAGGGCGTGGAAATCCAGGACCCCCAGCTGGGCGCGGGTTAAGATACACATAAACCCAGCAGTCAACACCGTTATATTTCGCACGTGCCACCGGCAGACGCCCCCTCCCCCTCCCCCACCCACCTCACAGCGAGCCGTCAAGACCAGGACGTCCCGTCACAAAAGGTCACCCTGTCATCACCCCACTCCCCTTAAAAGCACCCCATCTCCTCACCAAACCTCACTCTTCTCCAGCCAGCCCGCCACACCACCCCCTCACCATGGCTCTCTCCACAGCTCTTCGAGTTCTCACCCTCTCACTCCTTCTCACCGGGGTACTCTCAAGCAGCTGCTTCTCACCTTCCAAGAACAAGGTGTTCGTTCACGGCTCGCTGTGGCTGGAGGAGGGCACGCTGTGTCACGTGTCCCGCTGTTTTTACGGGGTTATCCGCTCTCGGGTTCACCAGCCTGATGTGCCGTGGACCGGGCCTGGCTGTGAGAGGTTCGTTTGCTCCAAGACGGGGGGCGTGTCGCGGCTCCGCTGTCCGCCGTTCGTGGCACCGCCCAACTGTATCACTGTTGTGGAACAGCCGAACGGAGAGTATCCGCACTGCTGCCCCAAGCCCCAGTGTTTCTAGGGAAACTTTCCAAGTCCCCTGGAAGGTTTTCGCTGTGGACGAGCATTCGAGTTCCCCTCTGGTTCATTCTTCCGAGAAACTTTTCCTCCTTCAAGACGTCACCAGTCACAGCGGCCAAGGAGTTTATACGGTATGTAGTCCCCAGAAAACTGTCCCTTGGGGAAGTTTCACAGCGGACCAAGAGCGGACCATCATCCACAGTGGACCAAGAGCTTCTACGGCAAATGGCAAACGACAGCGGCAACTCATCAGAAGGCATCCGCGCTGTATTTCATTTTTTCACAGATATTTGTTTCTTGTTGTTGTTACTACGTTGTTATAGCGAGCACTGGCGCATATTGACCGAATGTTTTCCCGTGTGCATTTGTCTGGAATACACTACAAGGCTTAGTTGACGTTCTCTTTCGTCTGCATCCGAGACACCTCTTCAGCAACTGTCACATAAGTGAAACTAACCAATGCAATCTGAAACTAACCTGCAATCTGATTTCTGAACATCGTCTGCCCACGCCAGGCTAAGCTCGATTCCAATATCGTCACCGGAATGGACGACGCGATAATAATGCGGCTCTTTCGTTTTTTTTTTTTTTGGGGGGGGGGGGGGGGGTAGGGGGTCAGGCTGTTTCGGTCAAACAAGACAATTTTGGAACCGAAAGGACGATAGAAATTAAGGGGAGATATTGGTCTGAGTGGGCACCATGGTGTTCCGCCGTGGGCGAGCCCATCATCATGTTGACAGGTCGGCCACCCAATCCCTGACAGTCACCGCACCCGGCTACGGGCAGGCTCGGGATGGGGATACCCGTGTGGGATGAAGGTGACCGTCCAGCCCGGAACAGAGGATTAAGGCGTGGAAGAGAAGGATTTGACCATCATGAGGATGGAAATGACAGAACAGTGGAATACAGTTCGGTGAAATACAGTTGCAGTGCAATGTATGACACCGTATAAATTGTTTCGATATAAATTTATTAACATCGATCAGCCAGTACAGCTTTTATCACATTTAGCGCCACCTGGCGTAGCGACTAGGGCGACACCTACGACAGGACCTCACGACGAAGGGGGTAAGCTTATCAGCGCGTTTACTTAACACTTATTACCACTGCATGCGTGTTACTGTTGCGTGATCTGCAATTTTGGGCAAGAGTCTAAAAAAACAAAAGAGTCGAAAACTGAGCACTGAAAACCCCAAAACAAAACTGGCACACAAATGAGCAGTCTACCGTCAAAATAAGAACTCCTCTGAGACATCATCCGATTCGTTTTGAGACTGTTTCGGCTCACGTTCCTGAGTTGCTCATCAACCTCCTTTCCCTTCGAGCCAACCCTGATGCTATTTAAGTGAGAAACGCTGGATTTAAATTTAACGCACAACAGAAAGCGAGTCAAAACAGGCAATACAGAATTTGATGACAAATTTTGCCAGAAAGGTAGATGCCTACTGTTGTTATTTAGCCAGGCAAGAATCAACAACTTTTCACGGCAAGGCAAGTACCTACTTAAAAATTAAAAAGATAGCTGGCTTTGCTACGTGATTGCTTATGTAGAATTTGATTTGACGATATTTTGCCCTATTAAAGATTCGTAATAAATTGGACCACGATTTTGGTAGCGTTCACATGAAAACGTTTAATTATCGAGCCCTATAGAACTTTGCCAATTCAGTCCAGTGGCTCATCCCAAATCGTAGCAAACTATGCAAAATCAGTGAAGCCGTCTCTCACTTAACCCTCGCCCATGTAGGGGGTTGGTTGGTGCAACCCCAACGGCGGCGCGCAGCGCCGCCAAATTTTGGGTACCTTATGGGGCAAACCTTGCGCATCTTTTGATAAAAAAAAATTTGACCGGGTCATGTCAGGTCACGGAGTTATGACGTCACAAAGGGAACAGCCTCCGGCCGGATTTTCACAAACTGAGTGCCAACGCCCGAGGTTTCCTGCCGGTGGTACGGACATCGGTTGATGGATCGTGATGAAACTTCTCATGCATGTTGGGGCAAGTATTGGCTATCATATGGTATAAAAAACTTGACCGGGTCAGGTCAGGTCACGGAGCTATGACGTCACAAGAGGAACAGCGTCCGGTACTATTTTTGAAAAGCGCCCGAACCACTATTTTGCTAATTCTTGTCACCTCAATGGGAATATGCAGCAATATTAGCTTCTATAGGGAGCAACTGGACATCCCAAATCCAAAAATACAATCAGAGGCCTCTTGCACCAAACTACCTACCCAGGTAAATTCCGATTTTACCTAAATTCTCTTGCACCAAACTACCTACCAAAAAACGCTACCGTGAAAATCTACCTAGAAATTCTACCGAGCGGCATCGGAACTTACCAGTTGTTAAACTGCGACCGGCTGTTTTCCTCTTGCACCGAAAGCCGGAAAGTAGTACTCGCGGAGGAAATTTTGACGTTTTGAAGGTAAATTCGGGCCTCGAAAATAACTAGCAAAAGCTTAGGTAAAATGATTCAATTAGTAACAATAGGCACAATAGGTACATGATATTCCACGGGTACTTTTATGTAAATTAGGCATTACAAAATGTTTAGACAATGATAAATCAATGTTTTATGAGTGAATAATAATATAATTGACCAAATGCTCCATGGGTTCACAGAGGTGCTTCTCCGTACCAAGGCGATAAACCTCCGTAGCAGAACAGCCAGGTTGAAGACTCACTCGTTGCCATGGAAACAAAGCTTATTTGTTCAAGTAATTTAATATCAAAATAACTTCTATCGGTATTTACGTAAATGAAAAATGATTTCATAATACCAAAATGTATATTAATAAAAACAATATCCATTTAATTGTTTTCTTTAGTTACTATTTGTTTGCGCCCACAAATAATTCGTCGCCAAACAGCCAATCAAAACAAATCCTAAAAACGCGAGCTGTCAAATTTACCTAGGTAGGTAGGTAGGATGGTGCAAGAGAAGCTACCGCCGTAGGTAGTTTTACTAGGTAGGTATTTTGCCGATTCTACCTAGCTAGGTATTTTGGTGCAAGAGGCCTCTGATTTCAAAAATTTAAATTTTGATTTTTCGAATTTCTGCCGCCGACTGTGACCTTGCCGACTTCCGGCGCTCCCAACGCGCCATTTGTAGAGCTAGGGAAACGAAATACATACCAAACGATAGAGAATTGATCAAGGAACACGATAGTGAAGGTTTCAAGTCGATATCTCCCACCGTTTTGCCGCAATCTCCGCGGAAAATTTGAAAAAGTCTATTTTTCCGAAAATTTGACCTTTGACCGGTCAAAAGTAGGTCAAATGTTGACCTAAGACCAAAAAATATACCACCAATCGCGAGATCTCGGCGAGAGCAATCCGTTGGTCTTTTCCGCTAAGCTCTACGACGCTCCGTTTTCAAACGCCAAGGGGGGGGGGGGGTCGCACCAACCCCCCCCCCCCCCCCTGCATGGGCGAAGGTGGCAGATCGCCGTTTACGGGCGAGGGTTAATACGCACCTACAACTACTGCCTGCCCCAGAGATCAATTCAGATAGGGCCTGGCATCGTCCGACAAGGTATCTTCCAATCACGATCCCACGCTCGGTTTAAACGCCGTCCAGTTTTTGCCGCCCCCTGTTACCGGGCTGGGCGTTTACAGGGAGACTCCTGGGGTAGAGGGAGGGGAGAGGTGAGGGGAGGGGAGCAGCTGGGGTCGGCTCAAGGTCACTGTCAGGGGCACTGTCCGGTCACGCCTGCTATTTCGGGCATGGGCGGCACCCTTTGACAGGGCGGCGTGTGATGGACAGGAGCAAGACGGAAGATTGATGGTCCTTAAGAAGTTTCGATTAACCCGGCCGGGCCTGGGGGGTAATCCCAACCACCGCAGCCCGGGGGGGGCGTTTTTCGCCCCCCTGTCTAACTCCGTAAATAAGGGAGCTACGGAAACAAAAGCGATACCAAACGAAAGGTCCTTACGAGACGATTCTAATGCACCTAAAATTTTTGACCTCAGGTCAATTTTCAAGGTCAGAGGTCAAGGTCAAAGGCCAAAACCGGCACATGTGTAGTGATCTCAAAGTAAGCCTTCTAGAGGACGGCAGGCTGCATCAAACCGGCAAAATTGGGTGTCAAACGAAAGAAGAGAATCTGAGGATTTCGAAAATGTGCTACAAATCAAAGGTCAAGGTCAAGGTCACGCTCAAAATTGACCTCAAACTTGGCACTTTTTCGCACATCTTGCGTGCTAACTTCCAAGATGTTTTGAAATGTTTTGAGGCTTATCAGTTCCCTATTTGTGGTTCATCTTACGATACAAGGCTGCTAAAAGGTCAAGGTCACAGAAGAGTATCCCTGCTAGAGGCTATTTCACTGATTCAAGTTAGTAATACCTAATAAATAAGACAATTTTGCCATCCGGAAGCTCTAAATGAAGGCTTAGAGGAAAATAGATGCCAGATTCGTGATCAGCGGGTACAAATCCATCAGAAACGACCTTTCATGTGTCAAGGTCAACCAGAGGTCATTCGAGGTCACATGAGGTCAACATGAAACTTGACCTTTTCCGAACAAAATATATATCATTCGACGCGGCTTGACAAGGCGAATGCGATGGTACCACTGCCGTAGCTCTAGGACCATTTTTGTCGAAGTTATTTGCGAAAAACTAAAACCACATTTCGGGGTCGTTGACCTGACCTCTGACCTCAGGTCACCAAAACTATTTTTCTATTTTTCTCTAGGTCAAACGCTACACAGCCGTGCTCGTAATTGTCTTTATCTCTAAAACTCTATTTTTAGCAGCTATTTGAAGTTTGCGTCTGTGACGCTGATTTTTGCCGTGCAGGGGTCTAGAAAAATGGACCTTGTGACGTCATCAAGGGGGCTAGGTCCAAATTTTTTATTTCAGAAGATGTCAGATTGATGGGAGAAAAGGTACTGAAAGTTTCGCCTTCCTATCCCTAAGCGTTCGGGAGTTATCGCAAGTATTCGCCAGGGGGGGGCGAAAAACGCCCCCCCCCGGGCCCGCGAGGGTTAAGACATATTTACGAAACTTCTTGCAAATGCAGTTACATCACTGAACATATTTGCAGCATGAAATTATTAAGAAAGAAATGCACATGAGCAGGCATAAGGCAGGTAATAAATACACATAAGGCAGGTAGGTTGGATACGGAGGAATCAGGAACTGAATAGCCTTTATCGATTTCAATTCACATTTCAAATTTTAGATCGATGCCAATTTTTTGGCCAAATTATAACGAAAAAAGTGCTCGAAATTGATGATGTTAACCCTCGCCCCGTTGGGGGGGGGGGGGCCCTGTGGTTTTTCCTGAATAGCAAGAAAACGGCGGCGCGCAGCGCCGCCAAATTTTCGGTACCTTCCCGGGCATCAATTTGACACCTTCACACCAAATTTCAAGTCTTAGGTCACCTTAGGTCAGGAGCTATTGAGGTCAAACTGAGGTCATGTTCGAGCAAAAATGAGCAAAAAAACATGCAATCTTGAAACGCTCACCAAATCTACAGTTATCAAGCAATTTCAAAGTTCTTCACATGGTCTAGTAGACAAAAAGCGGCGCTACAAAAATGCTATCTCGGATTTTCAAAATTTTGGGTTTTTGATAAAAAAAAATCAAAAAATTGATTTTTATAGAAAAACTAAAAAAATCCAAAATTTTCCCGAATTTCGAAAAAAACCGGAATATATGTGATAGTCCCTGCGCTCTTCTATATAGATACCAAATTTCAGATCGATATCTCGTTTTTTTGGCCAAGTTATAGCGAAACAACTGTTCAAAAATGATGACGTCAAATTTTTGAACTCAATATTTAGCGATTCTAGACCTCGTACGGCAAAACAAAGACCACCATTGAACTCCCCGTGACGAGCTGCATCGATTCGATACCCATTTTATGCAAAAATATCAACTTTGAAATTTGACCTAATTTGACCTGACCTTGACCTGACCTTGACCAAAACGTGACCTAAGCTGGCCCCAAAGGCTGCCTGACCCACATAATCGCATTTGTCATGTAAAATGGACCATAAAACATGTATCACACGGCACTTTCATATTGTGACCCCCAGTGACCTGACCTCAGTGACCTGACCTGGTATCAGTGACCTCAACTAGCAAAATATGTGTTTGAAGAACATTTCCCCATCGATGATTTTCAATGAAATGCATTTTACTCGATTTTACAACGCATTTCTTGAAATGCCTGTAAACGGTGAAAATTGGACCTTGGACCTGACCTGTGACGTCATCGGTTTGACCTAGGTCAATAAAATTGGGTCACAAGGTAGTTCCCTGATAGGGCTATCCAACACCGTTTGCCGCTTGTCGCTAGGTTGCGTGGTTCTCGAGATCTTAGGGGGGGGGGGCAAAATGCCCTCCCCCCAACGGGTTGCTCGGGTTGCTCGGCAGAGCCCAACGGGGCGCGGGTTAAATTTTCAAACTTAACCCGCGCACCGACGGGGGGGGCGGATATCCGCCCCCCCCCTGAGGTTTTTCGCGAATAGCGGGAAAACCGCGGCGCGTAGCGCCGCGAAATTTGGTATGACTATTCCCTTATCAATTTTACACATGGTGTGCAAGTTTGAACCTCCTACCTTTCAAGGTCAGGTCACCAGGTCACTTTGAATGACCCAACCTCAAATCACTTTTTTGCAACTTTGTCACCGTGCTAGAGCTACAGTAGATGTCGGAGGCCTTTGAAAGTCGCAGGATGTTATTAGGTCATTAGTAGCTACAATTTGTATATCTCGGAATTTTGATATCGGTGACCTAAGGTCAGGTCAATTTCGCGACCTCCCCATTATAAGTCAATGGGGGAAAAATCAACTCCCTGTTTTTACCACTAAAACGGGTCGGAATGGCCCCATATACCATACATGACTTCATATACGATCAACCTTCACTACCTTGAGGTCTGTTTTGCTGTTGGGCAGCTGTGAGGTCATGTGACGTCATCAAAGGTCACCAAAGGTTTTTGGCCAATAACTCTGTACAGGAACAAGATACAGACGCGTGGATGGTCTCATTGTGTTCAGCTCGTCAAGACGCATCGAATGATATACATGATGACCTCGAGGTCACGTGACCTGAGGTCAACCTTTGACCTTGACCTTTCGAGGTCAACATATATATCATTCGATGCGGATTGACGAGAGGATCACGATGATGCCCTTAGTTTGCTCTTATCATGACTAATTCGAAAGTTATTCGAGAAAAATTCTCTCCATATTTAGCGCCGCCATTTTGACTTTTTCGACCCCTGTGACGTCATCTTTGACCTGACCTGAAAATGACCTTAGTAAAAAGTGTAGATCTTGACCGTGCGTATCCGATGCCGTTTACCGCTTGTCGCTATCTTGCTTCGTTCTCGAGATCTCAGGGGGGGGCGGTCATCCGCCCCCCCCCTTCGGTACTAAGTTGGCGCAGACCCCCGTCGGTGCGCGGGTTAATTTTTAGCAATTCTAGACCACGTAGCGCAAAATAAAGATCACCTCGCCGTGACGGGCTGCATCGAATCAATACTCATTTTATGCAAAACTATTTACGTTGAAATTTGACCTTTTTTGACCTGACATTGACCTGACCTCCACCATAAAGTGACCTAAACCGTATCTGATGGTCTTATAACCAACACCATTAAGTTGGATATGATAAATTGGCCATAAAGCATGCATCACAAAACCCTAGTAAAGTTGGGTTCATGTGCTGACCCTTGGTGACCTGACATGTGACCTGATCTGGTATTATCAGTGACCTCCAATAGCAGCATATGTATAACTAGGCAACTTACGCCTTATCGCTGATTTTCGACAAAATGCGTTTTACTCGATGCTATAGCCTGTGATGTCATCGGTGACTCCGAGGTCAATGAAATTTGAGTTCCCCCGACAAATTTGAAAGGGTTATCGAGCGCCGTTCAAATTTTACGGATCAGATCAGTAGTTTCGGAGACACGAGGGAGCAAAAAATACCCCCCTCCCCACCGCGTGGAAGGTGGCCGGGAGGTCCACCACTTCTCGGGTTAAAAGAGGCCCTAACACAATGAGAATCTCGCGATCTGTAAAAGTACCCGCGACGATTTCTTTGTATTTCGTATTAGTATTAAAATTTCAAATTACAGCAGCCTGTATTTTTTTTTCAAAGAAAAATAAATGCAATGAACAGCTTCAATTGCCCATCTGCTCTCTAGAACTTGAAAAATTCGGATTTTCGAATATTCATTCAACTAAAAACCAGTTCCATCCTCTGGAGGAATGACTGGCAGTTAAAACTCGCCTCTGAGACGGCGGGCCGTCCGGCCGTTCATCCCTTTGTGTTCGCTCTTCCTGGCAACAGGCTGCCCCGGCGTGGGGTTCAGTTTTTGTCGGGGTCAGTCCTGGAATGGACGCACCTGACCGCTGGAGGGATGACCGGGGGTATATAATGAGGTCCAAACAGGGTTTGGGCATCAGTTCGAGTTCTGCTCTGCTACGCTCTCTACACAGCTCATCTATTCATCATGAAAGTCGTAAGTTGGTTTGAGCTCGATGTTTAGGTTTCACCAGATTATTATGAAACCAGTCATTTTTGAAAAAATCTTACTACTTATGAAATTAACTATCAAATATTTTGTTTATTGGTAAAAGCGACCCCTGATGGTTGTAATTTAAATCAAATTGATCACTATGCAAATCTATTAGAATAAATCATCGCTCAGATTTTTGCGGAATAACTTCCCCCTCTTGTCGTATCCAAGCACCCTGTCGCATGTTGTACCTTTGCACCCCCCCCCCCTTGTGTCTCCCTGTGCCGTACTAACCCTCTCCCCCATCTGGTCCCTCCAGCTGGCCGTTCTGCTGCTGGCGGGAGCCGCCTCTGCGGCCCACCACAGCAGCTCGGTGTCCCAGCAGCGCGTGGGTACCGTGCCGGCCAGCACGGCACCCCTCACCTACACCGCCGTCGGACACACACCCGTCACACGTGAGTACAATTTGGTCACTTGCAGTTCATTGTAAAATCTGGTGAATCACAGATCATTCCAACCACAGATCGCCTTTTGTTAGTGAAACGTTGATTGATTATAAAGGAAATCAGCTGATTCAAAAGCAGCTATAATCGAATGTTAATGGAGACAAAAGTAACTGTAAGATTGATTTTACGAATATTTCACTGGCACCTGCCACTTTCTGTTCAGTTGCTGTGCATTTGTCGTTCGCTGAACAGTGTGGGTGAAATTAAACTCAGCTGAATAACTGAGAAGTGTTGTTTTTGTGTATAGGAAAGGGCAGAATTGTTAGCAGAAAACAATGCATTTAAATCAATCAAGCATAACCTGATGATCCTCATTTTGACACCCCAACAAACTTCGCAAACAAATACACAAAAAATGACGTCATTGCTCCGGTATTTTCACAGACCCGGTTGTTGGTGTCTCCACCCACGGCGTTGTGCCGGCTACCGTCTACGGCGCCGGTCTGGTGAACCCCGGAGTGCCCATCACCAACGGAGTGCCCGTCACCAACTACAACGGAGTGCCCGTCACCACCTACAACGGCGTGCCCGTCACCACCTATAACGGAGTGCCCCTGACGACTTATGATGCCGTTCCCGTGACCGGCTATCACGGAGTGCCCGTGACTGGCTATCACGGAGTCCCCGTGACGGGTTATCACGGCGTTTCCGTGAACGGTGTCCCCGTGAACACCTACACCGCTGACCCTGTTCACGTGGCCGGCGTTCCCTACACCCACCCCGTGTACAGTGGCGTCCCGGTCACCGGTATCCATGGCAACGTGCACAGCTCCTCCGTCAAGGTGGATGCCGAGTAATTTTGATGACTATTATTTAAGGCAAACATGTTCTGCTGACTTAAAGCAAACTAGCAATGTGTGATGGTATTCAAAACGCTTGCATTCGACGTGTCTGGCACCGATATATGGATCGAGACTTGAAAATACACTCATCAATTGAGGCAGGTGTTTGAACTGAATGATGTCGCGGAGGCGCGGATGGAGAGACGACTGAGCGGGCCGAGACTTGTATTGCAACTGTGGTTCTGATTCTGATTCGCCAGTGCCTGTGCGTTATATGCAGGGTGGTTGCACAATGAAGGACCGGTCCGCCGACCCGCCGGGTCGGTGGACGGTGCCGACACGTGGGGAAAGTGACGGCTATTTCTATGTAACAAAGCTTGCACGTGTACTCTCTTTATCATGATATGGAAGAAGGGAATCGGTCCCACATTATCTTCCCTCCCCCAGGGAAGCGTAGGGAACCGAAGCGATCATAACAAAGAGAGGAAACGTTTAGCTGACGGAGAAAGAAATTTCCATATGAGCGTATCACAAAATGGTATGAACAGATAAGTAAGTTTCGTGACAATTACACCTACTACCGGGCGATCCCTCCGCACTCTTGGCGGGGACCGTCCCTGGGCATCTCCATGGCCCTCGGCATCTCTGGCCGAATATCAATACAATATAATTTCAGTGAATTGACCACGATTAACGTATTTGAATGTTCATACCGACTTCAGAATATGCTCTTTTTATGCTTAGGTACTAGTGTCAAAATGACACGGCAAAGTGCAGGCAAAAATTAAATGCACTTGCAATTTCTCCGTAAATTTTGGGGTGAGCAACCACAATGAAGCACAACAAACGACAGAACACTGACGAAAACGGATAATGAAACAGTACGGTTTTTGAAACACATCGAAGTTAAAACAAATTTCACAGCACAATTTCACTGTCACTTTTTGACGAAAATACAGCAAAAGTTCATAATGGGTGAATTTTCTTGATTTCGGTGCCAATTTGTCTTGAATTTAGCGTTGAAGTTTTTGTTTTATCTTCTCTCCTCCGATCTTGAGTCCTTCAGCGAGGTGGTGTCCATCACTCGATGACGGTGAGGAGGACGGCGCGGGCTGATGAGCCGTGCGCTGTCGGCGGGCTCCGTAGTAGTCCAGGGTAGCTGATGACCTTGCCGCAGGGCAGATAGTCTTGCTGGGCAGAGCTACTCACTGGAGACGGTGCTGCTGGACGATGACGAGTCCAGGATGGTCAGCTTCCTAGTCGATGACGTGACGTAGGGGCGATACACCGTCACGGAGCACGGACTAACCAGTCTGCGATGTCAGTGCAGATGTAGAGGCTGGGGTCCGTGGTGAGGGGCACAAGTCCCCTCGACCGCCGCTGCCACCATTGTCGCGGAGGCGCGGATGGAGAGACGACTGAGCGGGCCGAGACTTGTATTGCAACTGTGGTTCTGATTCTGATTCGCCAGTGCCTGTGCGTTATATGCAGGGTGGTTGCACAATGAAGGACCGGTCCGCCGACCCGCCGGGTCGGTGGACGGTGCCGACACGTGGGGAAAGTGACGGCTATTTCTATGTAACAAAGCTTGCACGTGTACTCTCTTTATCATGATATGGAAGAAGGGAATCGGTCCCACAATGAGAATGTGCCAGAAGTGTGCTGGTTGATTGCAGTGGCGGATCCAGGGGGGGGGGGGGCAAAATGGGCATTTGCCCCCCAAACGGCATAATTTTAACATTACGCCTATGGACGAGGCATGGAAAAAATCGATAAATTGTTATGGTTTGCCCTCCCCCCTAAAAAAACTCCGAGCTGGATCCACCTCTGGTTGATTGTTTGTTGGGTGCCAATGTCAGCTGAGTTGAGATTTTGCTCACCACATTTCTTCCTTTCATTCATGGAAAAAAACATCACTGAAGGGGAACAAGTTTCTAATGTGATGTAGATTCAAAATTTCAAGTCTCCAAAAAAGAGATGAAATGCAAATCGAAAAGAAACATTGGCCTCCCGAGAAATAAAGGCTAAGCTTCAATTGCATTGCCTCCACTATAGAGTCAATTTTACATACCATTTTAGGGATTTTAGTAAAACATGCACCAACAAACCAAAACCACAAATTGTTCTAAATTTAAGAACTTATTACCAGATTGAATAGAAAATGGAATCGTAGAAAAATAGCTTGAAATGACAAAAATACATGATATCTAAGACAGTTAAAAACATCAAGCGTCCGGATTCATTCGACAATTAATTTCATTACTACTAACAAATTAATAAATTAATTTCGACAACTTAAGTGAATAATTATTTTTGATTACTATTAACAAATTAATTATTTTAATTGCTAATTAAATTATTAAATTAATAAAAATTAATTCATTTAATAATGTAGGTACTGTCTACAGTACTGTTGATAAATAAATGAATCAATTCCGACAATTCAATTACACAAAAATCGCAATGCATATTTAAGTCAGCAGATCAAAATTAAAGAGTGATTTTAAAAATGTTCTCTGTACAAAGGTTTTGGAACGGGAAGGTCACTACCTCCACGCTGAGTCGCCCAGCCGAAAAAGGCTCTCGTTAAAAGGGCTCCCTCGACTTTTTAGCGAGGCTAAAAAGTCGAGGGAAAAACTTTCGATGGCCTTTTTACTTTTTAGGCTGCTAAGTATACACGGATCAACGGATCGCCACTAATGGTCAGTTATTCAGCCAAATTGACGTTTTTTGTGCCCTATGTGATAGCTAAGAGGGCAAGAATCGCCAAATTTGTAAAAAAAAAATAATTGACCCAGGCGGTCGCCTCAGGAAGTCAGAACGATTGCAGGCCATTTTCATCCATCTCAAATGAGCCCCTGAAATGCATATGGAGGCGGCAGGGGCTTTTCCCCCTTGTGTGCACCTTTAACCTTCAGATAATTAAGTACCAAAATAAAAATAGCAAAATGTCACCAGTTTCCAGAGTCGTTACGAGATGAGATAACATTGCCAGCAACATTCAAGGGTAGGATGGAAATGAGTTCATTTTAATATGATTGATTTTTTTAAAGATTATTACATAGTTGCATCCTCGGTTACGGCTCTTTGAAACAACAAAGTACCAGCCTCCCCCCCCCCCCCCCCGCCCAATAAAGCAGCACGCACTACGGAGTCACCGTTGCCTTCAATCAGTCTTTAAATTAAACACCCACTGAAGTGGCACGCTTCAGTGCACTGAATTGAAGCAAATCATTGTCGGCAAAAAAAAACTGGGCGATTGAACATGCACGACAAAAAAAAATCAATCACCACACAATAACTAAAAGCTAGGCTTTTATCGGTACGTTACCATCATGTTGTCGGTCCATGCCCCGTTCGCTGATCCGTTACATGATTCGCCGTGACACCGACCGGCCGCCGGGGGCGGGAGGATGTCCTTGACCTCGGAGCTTAGATCTTTTCACGCTGCTGTTTTCTTCAATCACATCAGTCATGTCCAACAACACGACACAAACGCACGGTTACATTACTGGCAACACAATACTGGCATCACAACACAGCTCTCAAAACTCACCACTCATCACACACGCTATCACGAGCAAAGAAAACAAACAAATATGGCCACCGCTGACCGCATAATGCGTTGCTAAGCAGGACACGCATTGTGGGTAATGGATGTCAACCGATCGCTGATTGGTTTATTTGACAACACACGCGCTAGGAGGTGCCAGACGGCGCCTCGGGCGGTGGGGCGGGGCGGGAGGATGGGGTGTCTGGACCGATCGCTGGAGCGCCCAGCACGGAGGCGAGGACACATGCACTCAAAACGCATGTGGAGGCGTACATCATGATCAGGCGAGGTAAGGTGACGGGACGGGGTGTGATTGAGGGGGATGTGTCAGGTGTGAGACGGGACTAGTCATGTAGCAGTTGTGAATGTAACGCACTGCTCTTCGGGGCGATTTAATTGTCAGGAAATTAACGTTTATCAATTGACGTCCATAATTTCATCTTAATGTTTTTTCCTCACCTTGTCGATATGAGGCTTATAAGCGAGACATGCTGGTCTAATCAAAGGTGATCTACACCGAAAATGTCATTAAGTTGTCCGAGAAAATTTAATTTTGATATGATATTGTCTGCCCATGCGCTTTTAGACATCGCCCTGTTTTGTTTTGTTTTTTAGATCCCAGTGGAGGACTGAGCTCCCGCCTCATCCGTTTCCTCTCCGTATTTATCCGCAATAATTAAATAAAAATTTAGAGGATACCTACTGACAGAAAACATCAATTTTATAGGTAGATGGCAATTTACAATATATAGCGCCTCCTTCAGATTTAATGAACGAATTTTCTTCTCACATTTCACCAACGTGGTGTGTCAGTGCCATTTCGTATGGTGCGTAAGCTTTGTGGATTAAATAAAAACAATGTATGCTTTTGTTTAGCTATTCACAACAAACAAGGGCGCACACAAGGGGGGGGGCACACGGGCCCGTGCCCCCCCCCCATTCGAGTTGGGGGGCCCAACTCGAAGGAAGGGGCCCATTTGAGGCGGCCGAAGGCCGCCTCAAATGGGCATCTAACTAATCCTTAGACCACCGAAGACCGAGTACAAAGGGCCCTCAAATGGCCTTAAAGGGCCCTCAGATGGTCTCAAAAGGCCCTCAGATGGCCTCGAAGGGCCCTCAGTTAGCGTCATAGGGCCCTCATCTGGTGTCAAAGGGCCCTTAGATGGTGTCAAAGGGCCCTCAGATGGCCTTAAGGAGCCCTCAGATGGCCTTAAGGAGCCCTCAGATGACCTCAAAGGACTCTCAGATGGCCTTAAAGGGCCCTCAGATAGCCTCAGAGGGCCCTCAGCTAACGTCAAACGGACGTCAGAAGGCCTTAAAGGGTGTCAAAGCCCAAAGGTCCCTGAGCTGGCGTCAGAGGGCCATGCCCTTGCGTCAAACGGCTCTCCGAAGGCTCTAAAGAGTCCTTTGCTGGTGACAGAGGGCCCCCAGCTGGTGCCAGATGGCCCCCAGCTGGCGCCAAATGGCCATCAGAAGGTCTCAAACGGTCCTCAGCTGGCGTCAAGCGGCCCTCAAAAAGCCTCAAGGGGCCCTTAGAAAACCTCAAGGGGCCCTTAGAAGACCTCAAGGGCCCTCAGAAGGCCTTAAAGAGCGTCAAAGGGCCTTGAGCTAGCGTCAGAGGGCCCCCCAGCTAATGCCAGAGGGCTCTGAGCTAGCGTCAAACTTAAAGTGCCCTTAGCTGGTGTCAGAGGGCCCCAGTTGGTGTCAGAGGGTCATCCATTGGCGTCTAATGGCCATCAGAAGGCCCAAAAACACGATCCTCAGCTGGCGTCCAACGGTCCTCAGCTGACGTCAAGAGGCCCTCAAAAGACCTCAAAGGCCCCTCAACTGCTCAAAGGGCCCTTAGAAGGCCTCAATGGGAACTCAAGAGACGTTAAACGGCCCTCAAAAGGCTTGAAAGGGCCCCCTGCTGATGGCAAAGGGCTCGCACCTGAGTCAATAAGAGCCTTGTCAAAAAACGGACCTGAGAATCCTTGCCGGCCCTTCTGCGGGACTCCTACACTTACCTGAGTGGCCCCCGTTTACTGAGGGGCCCTGGTTATTGATGGGGTTCCTCGTTACTTAACGCCTGGTTACCAGAGGGGCCCATGGTTACCTGGTGGGCCCCTGATCAATTGAAAACCCCTGGTCATCTGAAACGCCCCTGATTACCTAAAGGGCCCCTAATCACTTGGATTCAGTGACATAGCAAGGGAGCGAGGGGGTACGTGCCCGTTCTCGGGTTTAGGGTTCCTTCAAAACCGAGGAGCCCTGCGGCGCCAGTTGGTAGCAGAGGGTTCGCGCTGGCCGCACTTCAACTCGGAAGGACACCACAGGGCTTGTGGGGGCACATTATTGGCTCCTATGTAGCCACAATTATCTTCATAAAGGCCCAATGCCGGTTTCTGAGAGACCTCGCCGGCCGCTCAGGGCCCTAGTAACGGCCAACGAGGGATTGGCTGCTATGGCTCCACATCCGTCTGTGATAGACACACGGTCCACACCAGTGTTTCTAAAGGCACCCACAACGGCAACTGCGAGGCCCCTCGCCCCACCTCCAAGGGACCCCCACCAGCGCATCTTAAGGGCCTACATCGGCGGTTCTGAGAGTCCCCACACCGACGCCTCTGAGGGCCACGTACCAGTGACTCTGAGGGCCTCTTAGCAGCCTCCGAGTGTCCTTGCCAGCCTATGACGGGCCACTTTCCACTTGCAGGCCATTTTGCAGGGCCACACACATGCCAATGATGGCCCCACCAGTGTCTCTAAGCCCTAAGACCCCGCAACGGCGCCTGTGAGGACCCAACACCAGCGCATCTGACGGCCTTTCACTGGCACCTCTGAGCGCGCCACACACCGGTGACTCTGAGGAGCTCGCTCGCTTCGCTCGCTCGTAAAATACCATGTAAATTAGGCATTAGTGTACATTAGGCACACTCCTCGGGCATAAATGATACTTTTGCTTGCCGATTTTCCACATTTTCTCATGCAAAGACCGTTTTAAAGAGACCCGTCTGCCAGTGAGACTGGACCCACCGTGCCTTCCTCCTCCCATCGGAAGGTCCTGGATACATCCTTGCCTGAGCTGACCCCGGGCCACCGGGTGATTCGCGGGCCCGGGGTCCGCGAAAAAAATGCTAAAAAAGCATAAAAATATATATGTTTTGAAAATTAAGCTGGTACCGAAATAATTGTTTTACCTACCATGCATTGACAAACCAATTTCTCAAGCTTCAAACCAACCGAAATATAGCCCCGTGGGCCGTATTTTTTTTTGGGGGGGGGGCCTTCGGCAGGGGGGGCCCAGTTCGAAGGTCGTGCCCCCCCCCCCCCCCATTCAAAAATCCTGTGTGCGCGCCTGACAACAAATCACAATTCAAAGCCCGCCCCTGGTTGACGGAGAGGCCCGTCTCCGAACCTCTCACAGCTTGCGTGGATAGTGCTGCCACCTTGCTAACTCTGTTTCAATAATTACCGCCACGTGACGCTAGTAGCGCGACTATGGCACCTGGGCCTGGAAGAGGGTTCTGAGGGTTCAACAAGATTGGTCTTCTTTTCGGAAGACCGCTAATCATCATTCTGGATCAGCCCATTAGAATACTTGAATGTGTGAAAAGCGATAATGTGAACACATATATATTATCGCTTTTCACAAACGTCAAACTGTCATACCACAATACTTGAATGTTTCCATACCTAAGAACCGGGAGTCCGGGAGTAAAATTAAAAAGGGTCATAGCGCTCTGGGCTGAATGTTGAGTGACTCCCAACCCAATGGGATGGATATCTCGCACCAGTCCAGTCAGGGGTAAAATCGGTCTGCCTCCTTATTTCATCACATGGCTCTCAAATGGTCTAATTAGGTTCAAAGAACCTATTCCTACGAAATGGACGATGAAGACAAAATGCATATTGCATATGTTACGTTACATTAAACAGGGGCTTACAAGAGAGATGAAGGCAATTCATCAATAGCAGTCGCGCACACTGCTCAGTCAAGGTAGAAATCGATCTATTTACGCGAATATTTCGTTTTTGTGTCACACCACTTGGGTGACAAGTGACAACACGGACGTATAAATAAACTTACGTCTACGTCTAAAATAAACTTACGTCTAAATAAATTTACGTTTATTTATATGTTCGCGGGTCACAAAAATACTGATGCGGTAGTAGCAGCTAGCCTCATTGTTCGCTGCGCTGAGTGCGCAAAACCAACTAAAAACGATATCGATCCATTGCAGTGATGACTCAATAGCCCAATTAGCACTGTAGTCGACATTCAGGCTGTGGTTTGTGGAAACGGTCCCAGACTGGAAAACATGCAAATGAAGGAACCTCCCCCTGGCCCCTCCACCCCTCCATCCCCCCCCCCCCCACACACACACACCCGATACACTGAAGCCTCTATAATTCTCCCGCCCTCAAATTGTCAGAGTTCAATTTTTGACGACGAGTTATGATATCTTCATGTTAAATAAATGAGCGATGCGTCCTAAACCTGCCTTTAGATGTGCGGCACTTTGTAGTACAACGCTAAGTGCTACATGATCGTCGTCACGACACCTTGGTAACAATTCCCGTGCTCTTCCAACTCAAATTTGCCATGTCATAACAGGATATTATGCAACTTTCAGCAATGGTAACTCTGTTCATAGGCGCGGGAGCCGGGGGGGGGGCAGTGGGGGCAGCTTGCCCCCCCAACTCTGGGGCCGTGGGGCGATGCCCCCACAACTTTGAGACGGAATACCACACTTTTTTGCAAATGTTTTCTTTTTTGTTGAAAAAGTCAAGGGATGAAAAATAAGTGGCCTAAAACCGGTGAGAAAACTAGATTTGGGGGTACCCTGGGTTGATCTCTATTATGGTGTGCCCCCCCCCCCCCAGTCTGAACGTAATTCCCGCGCCCCTGACTCTGTTTCATTCCCGCATCCCCTGACATCCCTCGTGCGCAACTTTGTTCACGATTCTCTCAAAATCTCGTCATGACAGATTGGTTTGAACCAAGTCCTGCTATCACATCATCGTTCATAGCGTTGATAAATCTGGTCCCTGATTACGCTTTTTGTGCATAAGTCGCAGTGCACATGGTTAGGTACATCTTTCCATATTTATGGAGCTGCCTATCTTGACTTAAAATCTGAGAGCAAGTCGTGAGTAAAAAAGCAATATACATAAACATTATAAATGCGAGGGAATCTGGCGTAAAATCCCAGATTATTACAAAATACAATGCCGTATAATGTAATCTTTAAACCCAGCTTGTCAGTTATTTCGTGGAATAGCTTAAGCGTTGGAGATTAGCAGAACTGGCTGGTTTCAAAGCTCGAGTGAGAGATGCTTAGCTAGCGGTGTGTCCATGTCGTATGCTTAATGGGTGGCTGTTCATTTATACTCACTACTCACTTCGCATCTGTGGATCTGGAAAACCAATAAGCAAAAAAAAAAAAATCACTCTGTCACTCCGATGTCATTTCCGGCCGACCTATAGAAGCTACAAGATGTTTGCTGGTGCACAAGGTGTCCAATCAATGCATCCAATGGTACTGAAAGTTTCGTGTTGCTATGTACCTACGTCCAGCGGATTAGAACATATTGCCGAAAAACGGGAGGGGGCTCTGTATAGCCTCCCCCCTCCCCAGTCGGGCGCAGGTTACACAATTCGATGATCTTGATATTTTAGAAAAGTGTTATGAAAAGTTATTTGTGGCAGATTAAATGCGGTAAAATTCGTCGGTAAAATTTGCTATATTGAGCAGTCTGTGGCAGCAGACAAAAACGAGCTTCAAATACTTGCCAATAACCGTTTTCACGACGGCCATTTGGTACACATTTGGTGCACATCTGGTGCAGACAGGTGGAGATTTGGTCAAATCAGGTTCAGTGTGTCTCTTAGTAGCTATCAGCTAGGGTTGCACTATTTGCTTATATGCCTGATTTGTCATATTATCAGAGAGTATCATCGATTAAAACACTGAAATAAATTCAAAAAATAAAGATATTTGCTGTAAAAGAAATTAGGTGCAGATTTGGTCAAATCAGGTGCACTCGCCGGATAGCCCGTCGTGAAAACGGCTAAACCAGCCGCAGCCGCGAGCCGGACGTCCAAAGTCCACCAGACCAGGGTATATGTACAGCCCACCGCTAAAGTAATGTGTGGTTTTACCAATCTCAACGGATGGCTTTGACCGACGATTTTTAAATGCGGACTGATTGAAAAAAAAAGTCAATAGATAAAGTTGTAGCTGCAAGGGTGAAGATACATGTAAGGTACATTTAAAGTCTCGTTGCAGTCTGGCTAATCGTTCCTAGGCTTCAGAAGCAGAACATACCCATGACTGAAACCACACATTACTTTTGCTGTGGACTGTACATTGTACATACAGTCCACAGCAGAAGTAATGTGTGGTTTCAGTCATGGGTATGTTCTGCTTCTGAAGCCTAGGAACGATTAGCCAGACTGCAAGGAGACTTTAAATGTAGCTTACATGTATCTTCACCCTTGCAGCTACAACTTTATCTATTGACGTCTTCTTTTCAATCATTCCGCATTTAAAAATCGTCGGTCAAAGCCATCCGTTGAGATTGGTAAAACCACACATTACTTTAGCGGTGGGCTGTACTCGTATTAAATGAATGAATGAATGAATGAATTCAATGAATGGTTCAGACAGTTGGGTGCGGTGTTCAGGTCTATTCATTCATTGCCCCAGTGAATTGCCCCAGCCCCGGGCATACAGCCACGGGCAGTATTCTGAGTCCTCTCTTGCAAGGAAATTTGATCTAGTTTAAAAACTAAGCTCTTGAGAGCGATTGCCGTACTTTCAATGTTTTGCATCAAAAACACCTGAACACTTCTTAATTCTTTCACGCTGCACGCGGCTTACACTGATAGGTGTGCCTAGTTTGCAATAACAAGACTTATGCTATGGATACAAACTTCATTATATATCTAAGTCAATATAGACAACCCAGAATATCGAAAACGAATATCGAATAGCCTCCGCAGAGTTTTATACCAGTCCACTGAACACGCAGAGTCCAAAGTGACAGAATTTTGACAAATAACACTGGCTGAGGATTGTCACTGGAGTGTGTCTAATGAATTCCGGTACTGGTTTCAATCATGTCAATCAACAGACCCCCCTGTCATCCCCCTTCCACAGCACCAGTAGAGTTCATTAATGTCACCAACACTGTGTTATGTCCATTGCAGGTCAACGCATGGTTTCGATAGTGTATCCGGCAGAACTGAAAAATTTTACACTTGGACCATTAGCTGCTGCAACAGTTTGCGTGTGCCAGTGATAGTTAATTGCTCAAACAAAGAGAGGATTCTTTGGAGCTTCGTCTTTTGAGTTCTACTCTTATGAGGGTTCGGAAAGCGCTATTGAAATTGAACATTGGCGGACCCAGCCGGACGTTTTATATTTATATTTTTTTTTTTTTTGGGGGGGGGGGCAGTTGGCCGAAATAGCCCCTTTCTTTCCATGCACCAAGTAACAAGTTTTAACATAGATGTTAAAACTCGGTCTTTTTCTTGAGGGGGGGGGGCAAACGGGCTTGGGGGGGCATGGCCCTAAATGCCCCCCTCCCACTTAATCCGTCAGTGAATTGCTAGAACATTGAAAGTGCTAGCTCGTTTATACAGTTTTGCGAGCGTAGCCTAATTAAGCTTTACTGCAAGTTCTTTTATAATATTGCTCAATATAACGCCTTTTGCTGATCAGCAAGCGAGTGCGATGCACAAAATGAATGTGAGATTCACTCAAATATTTTTATTCCTATACTGGTGGATGCCACGGGGACATTTAAAACATTTGTCCCTCCCGCAGTGCACGACACAAACTGGCGTAATTTTGCAGTTTTCTTCACATAACAATAAAGCTAAACTACCTTTCATATTGAAAGTTTGCTGGAAACTGCACAGCAAGGTATAAGGAAACAATATGCGTTTATGCTTTTGGGAATTTGATTCTTTTGGGGGCGAGTATGATATGATCCCTGCAGCGTCTGAAGCGGCTTTTCTGGATCCGACAGTGTCTTTTCCATCAGTACCTATCGATGCGAGCAACTTTAGCGAGCGCCATTTGAGCGCCATCATGTATGATCAATTAGCATTGACAACATTAATTGAGCGATGGAGGGACCCCAGCACGTTTCACTCAAGCTGCTTGAGTCAAACGTTGCTGCTTGAGCTGTCCCGGTGGCGGCAAGCATAAATATTTGGGAGGCGTGGGAGGATGGGGTTAAAATGTGTCAGAGCTCTGTTTTTTTTTTTTACCTGAGTTTGACCTCGCACTTCGCAAACTTTAGGTAGGTAGGTCTGCCCCTGACCCAGGTCATGGCCTGCACTTTTATATGTTACGTGATTCAGGGGCCATCTATCTATATTGCGAAAAATAGATAATTGTGTAATGCACTCGGTTGGAACGTGTGCTGGTTTTCAATCACTTTTTAACTGTGCCACTGGTTTTTCATTTGTACGATGCGCTGCTGTATAGGCTGGCGAATCCAAAAGCCGGCCTTGGATCGGTACTCCGGGAGGTATTCGCCCCAAATACCCCCCTCCCCCCGCTGGACAT
Source organism: Amphibalanus amphitrite (assembly GCF_019059575.1). Classification (NCBI taxonomy): domain Eukaryota; kingdom Metazoa; phylum Arthropoda; class Thecostraca; order Balanomorpha; family Balanidae; genus Amphibalanus; species Amphibalanus amphitrite. The sequence continues at coordinate 119,779 of NW_024882573.1, forward strand.
GTCAGTGATGAGTGAGCTGCTGAAACTGCATTGCATATAGATCACTCGGTAGGTACAGTCACCAGCACTTGCTACTAATCACCTCGTTTTTGCTCAGTAGTTTGAAGACCGATCAATTCTCAGTCGAGCAAGATACGTCAAACGATCGGTTTGGTCCTCCGATTTTCGAATATCTAACTTGTTTTTGTGTGTTCGAAGCATTTTGGGGTGAGGAGCCAAAAAACGTCTTTTCTGCCCTAAAGTTGCCCCAAGAAGTCGTAGAACCTAGCCCCGCCTCTGATCCACAGACCACTAGTGCCATCTCTTGTCAGCCGAACAAACCGCAGAAGTAAATAATGTCACGTGACCTTTGCACACGCTACAATTACTACGCAGTTGTAGTGGGGGAAGCGGGGCCGGGGCGGAGGCGTGGAGAGGGACGCGATCGGTCCGGTCGACTGGGGTCAGGTCGCCGAAGTCGGAGGTCATCCGCCGGAGGGTGTTTGGGCGGTTGAGCCGTGTGGGCTGGGGCTTGCGGAGTGGGGAGCGCCTGGACCTGTCTGGAAACAAGTTCTACAACGCTGTGGCAGTCGAGAATATTGTGGGGAAAGAGAGAGAGAGAGAGAGAGGAGAGAGAGTGGAAGAGAAAGAGGGAGAGAGGGAGAGGGAGATGGAGAGAGAGGGAGAGAGAGGAGAGAGAGAGTGGAAGAGAAAGAGAGATGGAGAAGGAGAGGGAGAGAGAGAGGGGAGAGAGGGAGAGAGAGAAAGAGAGAGGAGAGAGAGAGAGTGGAAGAGAAAGAGAGAGGGAGAGACGGAGAGAGAGGGAAAGGGAGAGAGATGGGAGGGAGGGAGAGAGAGAGTGGAAGAGAAGAGGGAGAGAGAGGGAGATAGAGGAAGAGCGAGAGAAAGAGATAGAGAGGAGAGAGAGAGTGGAAGAGAAAGAGGGAGGTAGAGGGAGAGAGAGGGAGATGGAGAGAGAGGGAGAGAGGGAGAGATAGGGAGAGAGAAAGAGAGAGAGAGGAGAGTGGAAGAGAAAGAGGGAGAGAGAGAGGGAGAGGGAAAGGGAGAGAGATGGGAGAGAGGGAGAGAGGGGTGAGAGGGAGAGAGAGGGGTGAGAGGGGGGAGAGAGAGAGAGAGAGAGAGAGAGAGAGAGAGAGAGAGAGAGAGAGAGAGAGAGAGAGAGAGAGAGAGAGAGAGAGAGAGAGAGAGAGAGAGAGAGAGAGAAGAAGAAGAAGAAGAAAGACTGGAGGGAAGGGATAAGGACGGGATGAGAGAAAAGAGAGACAGAAAAGGAAAACCAGGATGGGTAAAATGAGAGAGAGGGTAATGGGTAAATCAATGAGAGGGAGCGAGAGAGAAAATATTTAGTTGTGTCAGCTTGTTTCGTATGTAAAATGTAAATTTGCTTTCCATCATTTCAGCTTCGGATTGGAAATTAAATCTTAGCATCCTTATGATAAACACACGCTGACGGGATGGGGACGTTTTTATGGTCGTCGTTGGGAGCTCGGCACTAATGGGGATGATGTTGAAGGTTTCGCAAATATTTCATAAAAGAGATGATTTTTTTTGCATCACCTATTAAACATTTTTTTTACGTCTGCTATGAAAATATTAGGCCCAGTTCCTTCAAGATCAGATCCACGACTCCACAGCTTACAACAGGAGCTAGCTAACATAACAATTCACCCGCGCCGTTAAACTAAAAAACTCAACTAAACTAAAAAACGAGGCGAGGGACAGAAATGGGCCTCCAGGAGACCCCGAAAACGGTACCCTATTACAATAGACCTTCTGGATGGTGCCCCCTTAGGAGACCTCTGGGTTAAAGCTCCCGTCGGTGACCTCCGTGATGAATTAAAAAAAAAACTCCGTGATGGGCCCCCGGGAGGCCCAAGGGAGGGGGGAGAATGGCCCCATGCCCTCCCTCTGGATCCGCCACTGAAATGATCTGACCCAAGATCTTACCTAAAAAACGACCAAAAGCCTTCCTTCATTGTCCGAAAACCGCTGACAGTTGATAGCTCAATGACACTAGAGCCGTGCATAAGGAGGCGTGAAAACACTCTCCTCATCTCGATCTATTACGAGAGGACCATGTCATGGCGTGACGAAGGTGTTCTCAAAATAGATGACACTGTATGAATGAGTAAATAATTGGCGCCTCGTTGGGCTATTGGCGGACCCTACCACCTGATGGGGTGGTGCAGCCGCTTCGTCCTCCACCTGAGATCTCGGAAAGTAACCGACCGATTTGGAAAATTCGAAGAACGTTCGATAGCCCCACCAGGGGCTATCGAACCTTGTTACCAGGTTTCGTTGACCTAGGTGCAACCCATGACGTCACAAGTCAGGTCAAAGGTTGCATTTTTTCACCGATTTAGTCAAAGGAATGCGTTACAGTCAGTTAACACATCAAATAAAAGGCATGTTATCGAAAAACATCGATGGAGCGTGGTTGCCCAATACATATGTTGCCTATAGAGGTCACTGATGCCAGGTCAGGTCAAAGAGTTCAGGTCACTAAGGGTCACAATATGAACCCATCTATGCTAATTGCTAGGGTCGCGTGATGCATGTTTTATGGTCAATTTTACATTTAAAATTCAATGGTGTGGGCTAGACGGCCATTGGGGCCGGTTTAGATTACGTTCTGGTGGAGGTCAGGTCAAGGTCAGGTCAAAAAAGGTTAAATTTCAGAGTTGATATTTTGCATAAAAGGGGTATCTATTCGATGCAGCTCATCACGGGAAGTCCAATGGTGGTCTTTGGCTTGCTCTGTGTGTTCTGTGACGGCTAAAAATTGAGTTTGAAAATTTTACGTAATACATTTTGAGAAGTGTTTTTTTTGCCATAACTTTGCTAAAAATGGAGCTGTCGAGTTTAAGTTTGGCATATCTAGAGCAGATAGTTCTATAACATATATTCCATCTTTAATTTTGAATGTTGTTGGTATTTTCGGGGTGTTATACTTCTATAGTTTTTTTATGGTCGAAATCAATTTTTGTTTAGAAATCAGAGTTGGCAGTTTTGTAGCGCTGTTTATTTTACATCTTTTTTATCTTAAATACCTATTTTTTGTTATCTTCAAAACTGTACGCGTGACAGTTCTTCCCGCTAAACCTTTTATTGGGTCGAAAATGACAGAACATGACGTCACTCTGACGTCATTTGTGACTAACCTTTCATAAGAGCTCTGGAAAAATTTGGCCACAAGGTGTAAAATGATGCCCGGAGGGGTCTTGAAAGTTTGTTGGCGACCTACGCTATACTTTAGGAGATATCGACTGAAAAGGAGAGAGGGCTGTTTCGCGCCCCCTCCCCCCCAACGCGGCTCGAGGCTTTCAGTTGTTGCTCTCACATAACTCTTGGTTATATTACAACGTAGTGGAATTGCAAGCTTGGCAATATAAGCTTCCTGCCAGCGCCAGACCCGAGTTTAAACATGCAGGCTGAATTTTAACATTTGACTTTTAAATTTTTACCGTTGAGCTTTTTAGAAGTTGTATGAACTGTTCAGCTCCTTTTTTTGGTCCATCACAGCGGGCTTGTATGTCATTTGTCAATCAAAATCGAATCAAAAACTTTTTATTGGGTCTGGTTATCTCGCCAACTTCTTAACTGAATCGTTTAGTAGCTTTTGATTGGGCACTGCCCACGTTGTCTGTCAATTTTTTCGTGTCAACGAGAAGAGGCTGCTCATCGTTTGTCGCGGTTAGATAATACCAATCCACGTCTCAGTGTGGCTGCTCGATCGCACTTTCCCTGGCCCACCTCTCCCACCAGGCTAGGCTTTGCCCGGCACAGCCGTCGCCTCAGTGCCTCGGGCGGTGACCCGTTCAAAGGGGCTCACAATTCGTATGGTGCCGTGGCTCTCAAACCAACACATAACAGTGAAACGCACAGGCTTACCTTCCATATAAGGCGAACGGCTGATTCTGGCGCCGGGGCTTCATTCATGCTAAAGCGCCCAATCACAGCGCCGCATTTCAGTTAGTGCCGGGCGCAAAAGCTGCTATGCTCCGCCCCTCCATCACGTGACCCTGCCCTCACGTGGCCTCAGTCACGTGGTGTTTCCAATTCTTGGCGCATGGCGGCGCTAGTCTCGCAAGGGCGGTGGTAGCTTGCTCCCCCGCCGTCCGAGGGTGATGGGTAGCAAGTGCTGGTGACTGTACATCGGTAAGTCAGTTTACCGCCTCACGGGGAAGCCAGTTTACCGCCTTCCCATTCAGTGTTCACGCCACCATTCATTGCCACTACTCTCCCAATGACACACTCACTCATCTACTCAAAACCCGATTGAAATCCACCCCAGTTTGGCCCAGTTATCATCACCTGAAAACTACAATCCCACCGACACAGGGCAGCCGCCGGTGTCGGCACTTTGACGCCCGTGCGCGCGCGCCCCGATCCAGAAGCTAGCACCCTCCCACTTCTGAAGGCACCGCGGCGCTCGGATCAGAGGCGGCCGCTGATTGGTCGGCCGCCGACATAGACTCGCCGACGGCCGGTCGCCGGCCGCCGCCGCCGCGGCCGCCAGTGTGCGCACGGTGTCGGTCGCGCTGGTGATGGGTGCTGAGGGCCCCGTGGCCGCGTGGGTGCTGTGAGCTAGTGCGCGACCGCTGCCAAAATGCCGCACGGCGACGAACAAGGCTCGACGGATGAGGTGAAGGTGTTCAAACACGAGGAGGATGATGAGGATAATTTGGGAGCGGAGGACCTCAACGTGGAGGATGGGCTGACGGAGGACAAGAGCAGCCTCATCACCGAGTCGGAGACGGTGAGTCATGACTCTAGCATCTATCTAGAGTCACTTTAGCGGTCAGGTGAACTATCCTTCCCCCAAAACTCCGCGATTGAGTGTGTAACTCCGTGCATTGTGGCTTTGTTGACTGCGTCGGGGATACCGGCCGGCCAGCGTCTCAAGAGCGCGCGGTGGCCGGCGCCGCGTCCGGAACTGGTTCCGAGACCTTGAGCGGGCCCGCGCCGGCCGGCCAACCCGCTGCAGTGGACTCGGACACCAGATGGGGCCCCGGGCCGTCCAGCAACCGTGCACAATTTTCGCCGGTCATCTCACAGCTACCCGAGTGGACATGTTATTTACTTGGACGACGTCCACGCTGCGACCGCCATAAAAACACCCGGCCAAAGTCAGATCTGCACGTTGTCGCTATGCCAGCGCGGTAGGACTTTAGTGGGATCTAATGTTAGCGAGTGTTTATTTCACCCCTTTAGGGCCTCCTGAGGGAAGGGAGAGTTGACTCACAACATGTGACACTGTCTCCTGTTGTCTTGGTTCCAGAAAGCGACTGATGCGGGCTCCAACCGTGAGAATGAAGGCGGCTCGGCGTTCGGACCTCTCGGTAAGCCCGGGATCGGGGAACCCGGCTCCCCGTGTCGGCCGACAATCCGCAGTCGCGGAGCGAAAACTGACTGCACTTTGGAGGGAACGGGTGCGGGTATTGGGGCCCAGAAATTAAAGAAATATGAATTAAAATTCCCGGAACTAACGTTTGCCTTTTTTACACATGCATGCGATTTTGATGCGCTCAAAACCGTGACCGCGGCTCTTGGCTCTTGGCCTGTGCCTGTGCTACCTTCCTTCGCTACTTTTTGGGAAGGGATGAGTGGATGTTAAGTTTCGATATTAATGATCCAAAATTTGTTCTAAATTCGATAAATAGATAAGCAAGACGGGTTTGATAACATCACAGCGTTTATTTAAAGGGACTATCCCACCTTCTAAAATGTTGTTAAAACCAGTTAAATTGTGCCCGACTTTATAGATTGGATGACCAGGAACACGGTTCTGGCATTTATTTTTCATTAAACATCTTAGGCTTCCCATATTCCAAACACAAACTTTCAAATACGTGACGTCACAGCCCAAAATTACCTCCTTCCCCAGGCCACATTACTGTCATAAAGCTGATTCTTTTTACTCTGTAGTAGAGTTGCAAAGTTTGCCTACCGCACTACCGGCATGCCGGTAAATTTTCACTACCGCAGGTTTTTTCGTGGTATCTGGCATGTCTTGCCGGTAGCATGCCGGTATTTTTGATTTTGCACAAAAATAGAAAATATCAGCATATGGTTTAAACTTTGGGCACTAAGAGGCTATCAAATTATAATAACAGCAATGTTAGCCACTGCAAAATACATTTTGTGGTAGAAGTTACATTGCTAAGGGTAGGGATAACACATGGACCTCAGCGATTCGCAGGTTTCGTTATAATTAGGATTGTCAAGAATCTACTGTGGTCAATAAATGGAAGAATGCTTATTCATGCTGCAAAAGCTCGATCAATCAGTAAGTCTAATGGTATGTAATAGGTGAAATACAACAAAATAAATAAATGTTCATGGCTCATGCCAACGTTCCCTAGAGGAAAAGGCAGAATCAAAACACCACAAAACACATTGTTTGGAAACTGGCCTTGAGTCCTGAGATGTGGTCTGAGATACTCTACAAAGTATTTGACACTGAAAATCCAGCTGAAAAGGCAGGTATTAGGTAGCCCTGAGCCTGACTTTGGTCCCAAAAATGAAATGAAAATCAAATAAACTGGCATTTTGTCTCATCTTTACAAGAAAACACAATATGCATATAAAATAAACAAAGTGGCGCAGAATAACAGGGGAACCAAGGATTGACTTTTTAGATCTTCTCTCCCCTGATGGAAGGATGTAAGATGATGACGTAATATTTATTCGTATGCCTTTTTGGTTTGATTCCTGAAAGGGAATGCATTTTCTTGTAGTGAACTAAACTCACAATGTTGATTACATCAGAATTCAATATCGTTTTGGATCATTTACATCAACAAATCATTTATGAGGCAGTTTGCTACAGTTCAGAAACTTTTTTTTGCAGCAATTTAATCAGCTGGTTAAAAGTCTCTGTTATTATGGCGCATCTGTTTCGAAATATTTGATAGTTGAGATAACCTTGTGTTTGGAGAGGAAGATTCTTCGAGAAAGCGAGTATTATATCGTTTTTATGCATATTATTTGGTGACTGTTCTCAGGACAAGTGAGTTCTTCACATTTTTCAAATGATTCGTATCTTATTCATGAGCCAGCAAGCCATGGCGAAAAGGAAAAAAGGTGTTGATCTCGCTTCCTCAGGCACATGGCCGAATCTGTACCTAGGTACTTTTTATGTTGTGGCCATCTATATTTCAAAATTTGATTTTGGTTGGTAGGTTCCTGCAACATTTTAGGAGAGTGTGGAATAGTAGAACACCTCTGAAATGTTGATGTGATTACTGCTAACTTGAACTGTCCAGTCTCCAGAAACAATTCAGTAATTTAAGTTCTTTTTGTCATTGCTTTTTTATGCTTTTTTCTTACTGCTTTTTTTTTGTAGGCAATACCTCTTTGATTACACGTGATATTTTAACAGTTATAGACTGGAACTGAGTTTCAAAATTGTGGGTATTTGTGGGGCCAACTGAGCCAAAATCATCCTGTTCGTAGTTAGGTTGGACATTGGGTGGCTGCTGGGTGGGAACTGGGATGGGTACTGAAATTGCCAAAGTGTGGCATCTCTTGTATGGGTAAGCTAGAATCAACATTGCAGGTTTTTTTTAGTATGCCGGTAATTTGGTGGTGTTTTTGCTTGGGTCGTGGTAGCATGCCGGTATCCCAGAAAATTTTTGTGGGGCGGGGCGGTGCCGGTAGCAGCCTTTGGGGGAAATTTTGCAACTCTACTCTGTAGGCACCACAACAAAGTTCAGACCAAGTTTTAAGCGATTTTTCAACGAACAAACCCATTTAAATCAGAATGACTAAACGAGGTGACGTCACACTAACGGTCGCTCCATGTTGAAGATAGGGCCTTGTACAAGGCCCATTTTCAAATGAAGGGAACGAATTTCTTCAACACCAAGAGGCCGCGGGGGTTGCAACCTAGATAGATAGTGGTTTCTGAACCTCGCCGCAAACTTGGCTATCTCAACTCAAACCCCATGTTAAAGGTGGGATAGTCCCTTTAATCAATAATTTAGATGAGAAGATTGAGATAACGTCTGTGGGCCCGTCCCTATCTTATTAATTTCAACAATGACACCGTGTTATTACACATTATTTTTCATTTATCAAAACAAAGGGACGGCCATATTTCTGATACCACCTGGCGGTGAGGGCGGAAAGCGATAATGCGCACGTGATGGAATTTTGGCACACGTCTTCTGTTTTTCAACAGCTTCTGTCTGCACAGCTGCCACTGAATTTTGACGCGATTTCGGTGAAAGGAAAAGGTCCAACGTGACATTTGTGGCACTCAGCTTTCGCTTAATGCCTAGATTTGGTTTTGCACTGATAGGAAGTCTTGCAAAAAGTTATCTCGGTGTTCTGGAAAAATTGCTTTGCCTTTTTTTTGCCGTTTCAGCTGTTATAACTTACTTGTCTATTGATTCTCCGATATGCTTATTCATTGCTAGCAAATCGAAATCGGTGATGGGTAAAATGAAATACCACACCAGCACGTGAAGTGGACACGCTATTTCGTCGGATCTTTTCATCGATGCGTTGTTCCTAGATATTTTTGACCGATTCATTAGGGACCTAGGCAAGGAAGGGTGGTGTGGGCCACCCTAATTTAGAACAGGTGACAGGTTCTCTGGTTTTTGTCGCGATTCTGACATATTAATCGATGTTTTGGCGCTCGGATTGTGTAGTATGTGATGGCCTGGTTGTGAAGCAATTTATTTCTTAATCTGTCAGCGTAAAATATATATCTTGTCTTGAACGTACACCGACTACATACGATAAGGAAAGAACAGCCAGCCTTTTCAGTTTTTTTTTCTGGACTGATTGAATTTGATGAACAAGTCAATGGTTTGTGGCTTGAATAACCATAACAAATATCTGCAGTATGGCTTGCATAGTGCATACACATTCCTGCGTCATATCATTCTCACTTAACCTCACTAAATGTCGGCGATCCCACTGTTCTATGACTATCCCACTAGGTGCAAACTTTCCTCACGTTGTCCTGTATCCCACAATGTCCCACTGTGTCCCACTACATCCCACCCTGTTTCACCATCTCACCCTGTCCCACTGCATATCTCGCCACCATCCCAACCTGCCCCACATTATCCCAGCTGTTTCCACTGTATCCCAGTAGGATATCCCGCCTGGTCCTACTGTATCCAAGTATGTCCCACCCTGCCCACTTATTTCCACCGTGTCCCACTGTGTCTCGTGCTGCCATTTCACCTGGCCCCATCGTATCCCACAGTATCCCACCTTGTCCCATAGTACCACACCGTGTCCCACTGTATCCCACAATATCCCACCGTGTCCCACCGGTCGTTAAGCCCGCCGTGACGGCTAGTCCGGGGTCGTTTTTGTCCACGGGACGCCAACATTGACCTTGGCCTGTCTGACCACAATACTATCACACCAGCATCGCAGCATTATTAAATTCCTCCTTCTAATGAGGCGACAGCGTCCGCGCCGAATTTGCCTTGGAATCTGACGTGCGTCGCGATTGGTCCCCGCGAGGCGTGATGTGGCGTGCGCGCCGCGATAGGTGTCGCGGTTGGTGTTCGGTGGTGATGGTTACATAGGTACTGATTGGTGCAGTTTGGGGGGGGGGGAGGGGAGATTCGTGCCTCAAAATGACAGTGGGGGTGGGGGTGGGGGATTAGAACGGAATGACAAGATGTGTTTTTGTGTAATCTTATAGAGCTGGTATTTTGTTAGTTGATCAACAGGAGAAATGGACATTGAGTGACATAAAGACGACTGTTATTGATTTCGAAGTTGACAAGGTAATTTGGCAAGCGTTTTTTGCCCAAGTTATTGTCTCTTGAGCTTAGCTTTCAGCATAACTTTGCTGTTCTATGTAGGTATCATACATCTGATGCAATTTCTGGAGGCAACGACATAAGTTATTTCAGATGATCACTCAAACGACAAGGGCTCCGCTTATTCCTGTCAATATTTTCCCCATCTCACAATTAGCCCTTGTTTACCGCACACCAATATAGCCCTTATCGTCGCCTGTTTACGCTTGCTGACCACATGCTGACCCTGCGACATTGGCGTGCTCTCTGGCAGGTGGGAGGCCGTATGAGCCCCTTGCTGAGCGTCACCCGTTCAGCTACCCATACAGCCTCTACTCGAGCTACAGTGGATCCCTCTCAATGGTAAGTCCTGAGGGGATACTGGGCGGGGGGGGGGGGGATGAGCGGGAAGGGGCTAAAGAGTGTACCTTACAATGCGAAGGCTAGTCACGACGGGACACATTTCGTAGGGACCAAAGAGGCGAGAGAAGCTCGACCCTGGTTTGCCAGGGATGACTGCTCATCGAATTTTTGTCATATATTATTCATGGGCAAAATTTGAGCAAATTTTTTTTTTTTTTAAACATGAATCGACTCGATTCGTCTCATCCAACCAATCCTTTCTGATGCTGATGTTCGAAGGACGTGGTGGTTCCGCAAGTTGGACGACGTGTTTGTTCAGTACGTCGGCCGTCCGCTGTTTGTTCGTCTGGTGGTTCGTGGCTCCATCCAGTATGGGTTGACCGTTTTGTCATGCTGGTGGTTCGTTTGGTTAGGGTAGCGGTTTCCATCAAATATGCGTTTAGCCTTTAGGCTGTCCCGTCTGGCCGGCTGTCTGCCAATCGTCTGTCTGGCTGTTGACCGGCGTATTAGCTTGAGAAGCCTGAATGTCGGCTGAATTGCATATCTTTACCAGACACCTGTAAAATGGTCTACTATGCCGGCATTTGGTGGTATGCCCGCCAGTCTGTCTCTAACTGCTCTCTTAGTTGTCGGGATATTTCCAGACTGTCCGCTGATGTGTCCAGTCTGGTTCCCCAGTCTGCCCGCTAAGGTGTCTCAGACCGGTGACGGCCAGGCAGTCTGAGGCTGTGCCTCAGACTGCCTGTTAAGGTGTGTGTACGTGTCCAGACTGGGTGGCATGCCGATCAGTCTGTCCCCCATACTGCCAGACTGTCCACTGCCAGTCTGCGTCCCCAGTCTGCCCACTAAGGCGTCTGAATATGTCCAGACTGGGTGGTATGCCGGCTGCAGTCTGTGTCCAGACTCCAGTCTGCCCACTAAGGTGTCTGAATATGTCCAGACTGAGTGGTATGCCGGCTGCAGTCTGTGTCCAGACTCCAGTCTCTGTCCAGACTCCAGTCTGCCCACTAAGGTGTCCGGATGTGTCCAGACTGGGTGGTATGCCGGCCAGTCTGACAGCGCCGCGGACCCGTCGCCGTACCTGCCGTTATCAGGGCAGCGATCGGCTCCGACCGCGCCGGGTCGGCCCGAACCCGTCCGGTTATCAGAGGGATCGGTGTGGCGGCGACTGGAGCGGCCACTGACGTGGGACTGATGGTGGGGCCGATGGCGACTGAGGCTGGAACTGACTGAGACTGGGGGAAGGGGTGACTGGAGCGACCACTGACGGTGACTGGAGCGACCACTGACGGTGACTGGAGCGGCCACTGACGTTGGGGCCGATGGCGACTGAGGCTGGGACTGACTGAGACTGGGGGAGGGGTGACTGGAGCGGTCACTGACGGCGACTGACGGTGGGACTGATGGCGACTGAGTCTCTAACTGACGGTCGGGACTGACGTTGCCCGATGGAATGATGTTGAGACTGACGTTACCTTAAGGCTGAACTGACGTTAGCGTTGACGGCAACTGGCATCGCCTGCCATGACAACTGAAGATAACGAGCTGGCCATTTGATTGCCATGAATGTGATATGAACAATTCAAAATCAACAATTTTTTTAATTGTCTTCTTGAGCCAACGTTTACCATCATTCACTTTCTATTTTAATTCCTGTCTGACTGCTACCGCGAAACTTTGCGGCAAGAGCGGGCGCCAGTATTCATCAGGCTGACTCACTGCAACCGGTGCCAAGGCGACTTCACCTAAACTTTACGCCCCTGGCCAGATGGTCCCGCCGGGTTCCAACCGGGCCGCCTAGCTCCGCGCGCCATGGACTATTTCCAGCCATGCGACGCTATCGCGGGGCTCCCGGTTAACGAGGCGTGGCCGGCGCACCGCCTGCGTCACATCTGTCTCATGTGTGCACACCTGCGCCGCATTGGCCGCCGTGCGGCGCCAGGTTTGTCTGCGCCAGACGTGCGGCGCTGCGGTTCGACGGGAAGGAGATGTCTGGGACGGATTGAAGAGGCGTGCCGCAGCTTCCGGTGGGCGAAGTGGAGGACGCTGGCAGCTGCGGCGGTTGCAGGGTCGGTTGAACGCTAGAGTGATGTGGCAGACGCATCCAGAGTGATGTGGCTGACGAGCTACGAATCAGAGTGATGTGGCTGGCTAGACGAGCTACAAGCCTGGGCCTCGTGTAGATATATGCAGCGGGATAGTTTCTAACTTCAGCCTTTTCTGCTGGTCTGGGGGCACAGCTGAATCTCTCAATGGGTCCTGACCAAGTCAATAATCGTTATGAAGTGCGGGTGTCGTGAAACCCTTTCACGCATGAAAGAAGAAAGGGTTCACATCCGTCCTCTCTATCTCCCTCGATCCCCTACTCGGTCTTAGACCCCGACCAGTGGTCCAAATCCTCTCTCATTATCCGGTCCCGGGGTGGACCGTTGTTTTTGCCGACTGTGCTTGTGTTTCGTTAGTCCAGGAATGCAGTGGGCCCATGATTTATGGATCTGGACGGCGGGGGAGCGGGGTCTGCGGACGAGGCGGCGCCAGCGCGCGAGATTCGCGCTCGAGACCACCGCTCGCGAGACGCTGGAGGAAATTAATCAAACGGGTCGTAATCGGTGGCGGGGTCAGCCACTGCCCCCGCCTCTGTTCCCTGGACCCCGGGCCAGTGTGGATTTGGGGCAGAAGCGTGGGAGAAAACGTCTGTGGGGTGGAGGAGTGTCAGAAAATGAGGAACGAGTCTAGTGATAATTTCCTTTGACTGATTTACGTGGTTGTTAGTGTGCGACTGTCATGTCCCCTATCTATCCACACGTCAAAATCGTTGGTTGAACCAGCAGAAGTGTTTATGTAAGCGAAAATCACTTAGGTGTTTCTGCGCGTGAAATCGCTCCACTCAGCCCACCGTGTCAAATGTAAAATGGTCCACTCAATGAGGTGACTGGGCCAGGGGCGGACGGGCTAATTGTTTCCAAACAAAGTGTGCGCCACAGCGCCATAACTGCGGCGTTAGTGGCGCCCGGGCGGCGATGATGGGACCTCTGGCGAGTGGCTGGCGCTTTTTGTGGCCCAAAGGAGGCGCGTTTTTCATGCCTCGACGCCAGCGGCGCCACCGACGCGGCCATCTGACGGTGTTTAGGTGGATGAGGAGTTTTGTATGTGGTTTGATGGACAGGGTATAGTGGGGATGACGATACAGCTTTTTTCGGCGATGATTGCGAAGGCCTCGTCATTAGACACTGTGAGGTTGGGGACAGGTGTTTGATTCGCTGTAAGGTGTCAGATGGGTGGATGAAGTGTGGTTTGGCACCTCGATGGATTTCGTAAAGAGCTGGCAATTGTCAATTGATGATGACTTCGTCACGTCTGGCGCTTACATTGTACATAATAATGGAGTGTTAATTGCGATTATCAAAAGGTTTTTGTCCAATATGGAATCACATTTCTTTGAAAACTTTCGCTTCTGATTTTTTACAACACCGCATGCAGTTGTGGCTTTTGGTCATAAGCTGATTTTTTGTATCATTTTTCAGTTTTCTGAGGTTATAAGCTTGTTCGCCCTTGCAGAAGCGTTGCATATAGCGTTCCCCGCCCACGCCTTTCCTCGCCCTCCCAGCTATACCGTTATCGCCGTGTCGCGTCGCCCCGTTCTCGTTACGGGCCGTGCCGCCGGTGCTGTCTGGACCTTTGATGTGTTATTAGCCGCTCTCAGCCGTCGGCGGCCGCCCAGACAGCGCGCCATTAGAGAGAGAGAGATGGGGTTTGAACCCGACTGGGAGCACGCACCCCCCCCCCCCCCACACACACTCCACTGTACCCCACCGGGGTCAGGGAGCACGCACCTTTAGAGAACATGCAGCGAACACCCATACTGAGGACAGATAGTGCTCCTCCCTCCCCTCAAACCTGTTTGGCTTTTGTTGATGCCAGGTGTTCAACAGGGTTGCCGTTTGGGGCCTGTTTTATTTGGATTTCCTGTCACGTGCTGATAACGAAACAAACATTTTTACTTATAGTCCTTTTGTATTTTAATTGGTGGGGTGATACAAGGCACAATGAATACTTTTGCTGAAAAAATCAGCTTCTATTGAAATTCATTTGAGGAATTATTTATAAAAACATGAAAATATTTGGCAGTTGGGTTTGTTGCTGGATGCGGTCTCAACCGCAGTTTCCGTGGCGCCGCTGCTGCGGTCCTGACGGGTAGGGGTGTCTGGGTGGGGCGCACAGGGGCGCGCCAGGTGTGTGGGGGGGAGGGGCGAACAGATCCCGGGGATGACTGTTGCAGACGATGACTGGCGCAGGCGGCTGCTGGCAGCGGCCGGCGGCCCGGCCGCTGCGTGCTGGCACCTCACGGACGGTCAGTCTTGGCAGGCGCGTCTGGCAGCCGGCTACGAGGGTCGGTGGTCTCCCCGGGAGCTGGCCCGTGCCTGCACGGGTGCAGGCGAGGGGTGAGCGGGTAGAGGCGGGGTCAGACTGGTGGAGTGAGGGGTAGAGGCAGGTATGGGCGAAGTGAAGTCAGCCCAGCATTTTCTTTCATTTTCTGATCGTTTGGTATCTGCTGAAAAAGCAATCATAGTTTTCCATAAGAAATAATAAAATGAGAAGTCACGTCGTCCAAAATGTTATTCATTGACAAGCGAAGTTGAAAATAAAAACATCCGGCAACTCCAGTCTCGGCGCTAGACTTACCGTTATCATCACGACCCCCTGTTCAAACACCATGTCACCTGGCCGTTCCGCGACTAATTGAAAAACCAAACCGAAAACAAACACCGCGCCGTACCGGTGACGTGCGCCGTCTTCTCGTTTTGAATTCCGACTACCGGAAACCGTGCCATTCTGTGAGGGCAGCTTTGGGTTGGCGTAGGGACGCATACGCCCGTCCATGGACCTGTCTGTGGGCCGGACAGGCAGGTGAATAAATCACCCCGAGGGCGTGGCAGCACAATTTCGCGACCTGTCCCACCGTTTAGCCGGGCTTTGTACGCCGCCACATGTCGTAAGGGTGACTTACCCCTTTAGCGGAGGGCTATTTTGAGCCGTACGGACCGGCTGACTCTGCGGGGGGCGTGCCGCGGATGGAGGGGCCGGGCAGACCCCCCGGTGAGCCCCCGGTCCCCCGGGACCAGCCGCGCCCGGCCGAGGGACCCGACAAGACCCGCCGGGACCCGACAGAAACCCTGCTGGGAGCGGCCGAGACTCTGCCGGAACTTTTCGGGAAACCGGTGACCGGCTGGGAAAAGGGGAATAATAACTGTGATTGAGTCGTGTTCATAGTTGGTGTGATGTATTTATGATGCGTACGGACTTCTGCGGAACATGCATCTTAAGATTTCTGTGGAATTCTTCCTCAAGGCTCGTTTTCTGTTGTCATACCGTAATATACGCTACGGTTGACTTTGTTTGGATAAAATCACCTGCAGCCCCTCCCTTGTTGTTATTAACTCACCATAAACTCACCATATTTCAAACTATGCGCCCGGTCGATCCTCCGGCCCGAGACAGCCGCCTCTGTCAGATTACCGACTCGTCTGATGGATTTGTCCGCTGCCTATCCCACCTGGGATCTGTATTATTGAGGGCCGGCACCCCTCTCTCACCCCCGCCCCCGCCCCGCCCCGGGTCCACCACAAAGCGTCGGCGTGCTCCGGTGTTTGGCCAGGGGAAGGCGCGCAGATTATGCCGCTTAGGACGCCGGGCTGCACTTCTTTGGCGGATTTTCGCCGCGCTTGCGGCGCTTCTGACGCGGCTGGTGTGCGCCGCATGTGTCGCGAGCGCGTATAGGCTCGCTTCAGGAGAGAATCTGACGTGTTTTCGAAGGTCGAAGTTCTTTATAGGGAACGAATTAACTGGTTGATTGATCATCGGCGTCGCGTTTTGGAAAAGGGTTCCTCTGAATAGGGCTTACGGTCCTCTCTTTACTGCAATTTCATGGGTCTTGACGTACGATGGGGTTTAAAAAGTCGCGTTCATTCCCTCTATTGTACTCTTGAAGACGTTCTGTGTGGGACCTACGAGATCTCACCAGGGCCGGTGTCTGATGGTTACCTCTCTCACCATAAACGACTGGTCGCCATTTCTAAGCCCCTATCTTCATGATCTTCATGTTCATCTTGGACGAAGACGTCCCTGGATTCATGTTCATGCACACAGTGTACACTGTACACTGTACGGGGTGTTCAAGTTCAAGCTAGACGGCGAGTGCCCGACTTAGCTGAACGGTTTAATGCAACAACTCATTTGAGTTCACTGCCCTTAAAAAAGTCACGCTAAGTTGAACACCACTACCGTCGTCGAGCCGCCGCCGCCGCCGCCATGAGACGGTGTCTGTTTCGCGCGCTCGCGCCTGCCTCAGGTGGCGGCGGCGGCGGTGGCGGCGGCGCGCGGCGACGACTGGCGGCTTATCTGCGACGCCAGTGGCGGCGTCAGGCATAGGGATCTGGGAGGACGCCCTACCTCCTGTAACAGCCGCTGGGTGGCAAGGAAAGGTCTGAAGAATGTCTCTCGCTTGGCGTAAGGTGTCTATTAGCGTTAGACAGCTACTTAAAAGCGACACTTCCCTTATCTAGCCTAGCCACCCATACCTACCCCATCGCCCTCCGCTGGTCGCGCCACTGCGCGCCAATGTCTCCGCTGCAGTAAAAACGGTCGGCGCCGGCCGGCCCCGTAATGACGTGTTTATACGGACGGGACCAAGCGGCGCCGGTCGGCCCCACCTTGGTCAGCGGCGCGCCCAGCGAGAGACCCGGGGGGAGGGGGAGGGCAGGAGGGGCAGATTTTTTTTTTTTAAATGGGTTTGAAGCAGGTGACTAATGAACCATAGTTCTTTGAGACATGTTTTAGTTGCTACGAGACATAAGGCATGTGACTTCTTGTTCTTGGGATAAAGGCAAATTTTCTGATCAGATAGGTGTCATTTCACATTTTTCATCGTTGTACCTAACTTACATCACATGGCTTCAGGTAAGATGTAATGAAGTTCACAATGTTTGTACTTTTTTTCTCGTGTTGGCGAGTTTCTTGCCTCCCTTGTTTACCGCCCTGACCCCGCCTCTGTCGGAGACACCGGCTGGGCTGAGGCGACGGACCCTACACCGCAGTCCTCCTGAAGGGTTAGAGGGGAGGGGAGGGGACGGGATGGAAACGAGCCACAGCTGATCGCTCGGCCGCGGTGGGGTGAAGCGTGGGATTCGGACTTGTAATGGTGGTATTAGCGGATCGACGGTGGGTGTTTTGGTTAATGGTTGTTACGCGCCTTCGGAGTAACGCCCGCTGGGGATTGGTGGAATTATTGTCTCGTTAGGTCGATCATTGTAACGATGTGGTCAGGTGTATGCGTGCCGAAGATCATGATGTTGGGTGCATTTGAATTTTGATGTTGTGATGCGTCATGCGTGGACTGAAATCAAAACGTCGGAAACTGTGTGACAATCCTATCAACGTTTAGTAATTTCATAAATTGTGGTTTACGAGGAAAAGCCAGCATGTCGCAGGAACTGGATAATAATAAAATTAAACACGAGCTCAGTCTCCGAGATGAAAGGCCAAGCGTTCAGCGTCACCTGAAATCAGGGTTGTAGGTTTCCGTTGGTGGCTACCACTGGCACTGGCTGAATTTCGTGGAATGTTGTAGGAGGATTCCGCTCTAGACAGCACTCAGCAGTGCGTAGGTTTTCGAATTAGGTTCGGCGTCTCATGTCATAAAGTCGTCGTTCGAATACCCAAGTGCATTTCAAAGTTCGATTACCTTTTGATGTATTATTCATGATTTGTGAGGATTACTTAAAAGAACGTGGATTATCTTGAAATTTGTTTATGAATTTGAAGCAGTTAAAACGTAAGACACTGGCTAACTGCTAAATCCCAAATCAATTCACTGTAATTTTCATTTGTATGAGTAATACAGTACCTCCATCGCATTGAACATGATTTAATGCTGGCGTAAGTCTGTTCGCTATGCCACGCCTCGAAATCCGTTTTTACGCATGCCCCAGTGGCATCATACAACTCCTAACTTCCTTGTGTGATTCAGCGTTAATTTCCATGAGCGTCTAGCTGAGGTTATGCCTGCAAGCTAAATGGATTATTTTGCCGTTCGTCCGGGCACCTGGAGCAAAATCCAGTCAATTCCGCTGAATTTCTAGCGCTGATACGCTGAGCCCCCGACAGCTCAGCTCGCTAAAATGCAGCCACCAGGAAGTGACCAAACTTCAAAGGGTGGCCGCCGGTAGCCCGTCCGATCGGATCCACCCGTGTGGACGCTACCTGCTTACGGGTCATGTCACTCACCGTGGGGTGAGATCACGGCGCTCACCGCCGTGGTGCT
Source organism: Amphibalanus amphitrite (assembly GCF_019059575.1). Taxonomy (NCBI): domain Eukaryota; kingdom Metazoa; phylum Arthropoda; class Thecostraca; order Balanomorpha; family Balanidae; genus Amphibalanus; species Amphibalanus amphitrite. The sequence goes on from NW_024882573.1 coordinate 138,238, forward strand.
TACTCAGTTCTCACCGGCCCGACGCTTCATGGAAGTGCGGTACCGTGCGATATGCGTCACAGTTCAGCGTGGAACTTTCCAATCTTGTGTTTGATTTTTTACGGCAGACATGACGAACATTCGAATATCCGTCAGGATGTTATTTCTGTTAATCTTATTCAAGAAAAATAGGTACGGATTTGGGCTTCTGAAAATAATGCCCGATGAATGATGATCCAGGATTCCATTTTGCATCTACGACATTGCACTAAATCTAAGCCTCCTTTTCCGGCTTATGGCGTTGGCTCCCTGCTTTACGCATTACTTAGTATTGCAAGCCGGATCTCCTGCATAATATGTCTTAAAATTTGTATTTCACACATCAACCACTAATCAGTATGATGGTTAACCGACGAACCAGGACTGTTTTTCCTGTAGAAATTGTAAGGATGTGTCGGGATGTCCCTCTGTTCGCGCGGGTCTGCGCGTGTTTGTGTGCACCTCTGAGGTGCCGGTGTGTGCTCACGGTGTCTAGGTGTTTGTATGTGTGTGTGCGTCTGACGCCTGATAGCGGAGGGGTGAGGGTTGGGGGGAGGGGGTGCGTGACAGGTCAGATAAGATAGGGACGCTCGAAGGACGGGAATTTACGGGACTGCTCCCAACAGTGTCCGCGGCACCAAGTCTGCTTTCATTTTGAATTGAACTATTGCCCCAAAAACCTGGTCATATAATTGTCTTGTTTCCTTAGTAGGATGTAACGTTTAAGTAATGAATGAATGAAAGGAATAAAGTGTACCGTTGAACTAAAAAAGTAGCGATAGATAATCCGCCTTTGCACTGCCAAGAACTTATTAAGGTTGATGCCTGGCGGCGTTCGGAACGTGGATATCTCTCAATAAGCAGTGTAGTCTCCAGGATGTGAGTGTGACCATCACTCAATCCTCCTCCACTGTTGCTAGCCGGTGACGGCGCCGTCTCGCACGTCTGGCTACCGTGTCGACAGGCTGAACTGAAACGGGCAGCGTCCCTGCAACCTGAGTCCGGCGTTTCGGGCAGTTGGAAATCCCTGCAGACTGGTGTTGGTTTTCTCTGGCGGGTTGTCGGCGTCTTCGGAGCACCCAGGAGCCCTGTGGGTGCTCTGCGCGTGCTCTGTGGGTGCTCAATGGGTGCATCTGCGGTGCGGGGTTGTCTAACAGCGACGGGTGCTCCACGGGTTTTCTAAGGCTGATTACTCTAGCTTTTTTAGGTAGATCTTTGGGTATGTTCTTCGCCACGATCTACGAGTAGGTATTTGTGCAGATCTTTGGGTGTTCTGAAGGTGATCTGGCCGTTCAACGGGCTATCCAGGGCTACGCAGGTGTTCTAGTTATGCTCGGACTTCTCCGTGGGTGTTCCGTTAGCTCTCCAGCTGTTCCGACGGGTCCCCCTCGCTCCTGCCATGCTATGTAACCAGGCGACGACGGCTAGACCCGCGTTATGACGCGACCCCTCATCCTCACTCGACATCATCCGCGTTTGCAATGGGCGCTGATGAGGGCGGCAGCAAAACGCCCCCAGCTCGAAATCAATATGCTTGTTTGCGTGCGGGAGGCGGGTGGTCTGTCGTCGCGCCCCTGCTGCGTGGATCCGCCGCCGCCGCCGGGTGTACCTCAGGGCTCCCACCTGTTCCCACCTGTCTTTCGTTGATGCTCGTTTCTGGGCCGGCGGAAGCGTTTGATACGGCCGCTTTGGCCGATACTCCTCTCAGTTTCTGTCGACGTGCGCCGAAAAACACCGACACGCGCCGCAACTGTCGCGAGAGACAATAAATGGGTGTGTCGACAAACGGGCATGCGCACTTTGGCGCGCGGCGGCAGTACTGTTGGCGAAGTGCAGGTGCCGCGGAAGTTGCAACTGGTGCTGTCGTTTGGCGAGAGTGTTGACTGAGAACGAATGCACCTGCACTTTGCAGAGATGTCCGTCATATTCAAATTTCTCACTTATCTCGGCTCCTCAATGTTCTTTTTATGTCAGTTTAAATTTGCATGATGTATGGCTGGCGACATTTTCATATAAAAGATATTGGAGACAGTTTGCACACAAAACACGTCTGAAACCTGACGTTTGTTTGAATACCTGGACGATGAATTTTGTAGGCATTTCATCGGCTGATTTTGTTCGTCCCTTCATGTTTGCCAGCGGCTCTGACCGTGAGGTAATAAGCGGTTGTTAACGATTAGGCATCGGCCCATGGCGGCGCCTCGCTGTCAGCTGACTGCCGGTTACCATGGCAACCACCCGTTGTCGCCCAGACGCCGCTCTTTGCAGTGATTTTCTTGTCAGATGGGAGGATCGGGCGCCTGGTTGGGCCGGTGAAATATCCGCCTCTAAGCGTGGAACGCAGGGTAGGAATTAGCGTCGCCCCATCGCCGGGGCGGGGTCGAGGAGTCGTGTTCCCTTCCCCCGTTTACTCCACTGCCCTCGCCTCTCTGTAGAGAACAAACAGAGAAATACCTTCCCCCCTCCCCCCGCATTAGCGTGTCGGGAAAATTACGGCTCATTCGAGCAGCCAGACCTATTATTTCACGGGACCACATCATTAGACAATTTGTGCATCTGTCTTGTTTCCATGCCCTGGGGACGTTGTTGAGTCTCCGGCAAGGATGGACTCTTGTCAGCGGGAAACTGAATGTGACCGTCTAAATTGTACCTGGAATTTGGCGTGAATCACAGGAGAAAGGAAACCAGGTGCTGGGTAAATATTTGCCAAAATGGCATGAGTAATGTGTCGGCAATAGAACGGTCCAAGTGTTTGCACCATTTCGTAATATTTACCCCATGCTTTCCACTGGGTAGTGAGGAGATATTACCACGGGCAATTAATCAACCCTTGTGTGACAAATATGATTCAGAATATCCAGGATATTTCAAAGCTTTCCTGTCTTTTCGGGTTCTTTGACGGTCTTGGAGACTATAGCTCGAAATAAACTAAAAACCTCCACGCACAGGGAAACCTTACTAACTATGCTGGTCTGTAGCAAAACGCTCGACCAAATCGCGTACCCCTGCCCGAGCTCGGTGTGTTTGAAGCTCAGTAACGACTAACAACCCCCACTGCTTCCAACAAGGCGAACGCGGCAAAGTGGCTCGTATCCAAATAACGCCTCCGGCGCGACACGTGCCGACACGTGTGACGTCACGCGTCACCAGTGACGTCACGCCAGCTGATTGGCCGCCGGTTGGTTGATTGAAAGCGAGCCGGCCGCCGCCTGATTGTAGTATCCCGGATAATGAGAGTCGGAACAATGGAGACTTCATTAGCGCTTCGGAGGGTTGAGGCCGGCCCACCGTGCGCCGGCGGGTTTTGGCCAGAGATGAGGAGCTCTCAGTCAATAGTGCGGAGCTCCCTGAGGAGCTGAGCGCCGACTCAAGTGCAGGCTGATGACGAGCCCCTGGAGAGCGGCCGGTTCGCGGGGGGAGGTGAACCGCTAGGTATTGGCACCGGAGCGGACATGCCGGCGCTTCAGGCTCCGCTGGCGGAGCGAACTCTGCAAACCGGTAATCGCTCGGTTTCTGAGACCCGAAGCATCGTGCATGGGCTGGCGCGATGTGAGTTACAGGTGATTATATCATATCTGATCTGTCGTGTGCCATTGGCAGGTTTGTATTTGTATATTTCTTGTAGACTCGGGAATGAGCGCCGATGACCACTGTAGTCCGGGCGCCCAAAAACCCCAATTCATCATTATAATCATGAGACCCGGGAATGAGCGCGGCTACAGATACAGTTCAACTCATCTTTTGATGTTTTTTTTTTTGATATCGTGAAGCTGATTTTGGTTATTTTTTCTTTTAAATCGCTCAATTCTTGATGTTGCGGTAATATATTTATGTTGCATGTGTACCTCATGCGATTATTTAGTGGTTTGCAGCTGGATTATCTCAAAACAATGAGATCACAAACTGGCTAAATTTATATTTCGGTTTCATTCAATCCCAGTCTTTGGTCGTGGCAAACCCAGCAACCCCAGTATATGGCGTGGCGCAAGGTTGCATCATGGGACCCACCCTCTTTGTCGGCAATAATGTTCATAATACTACACTAAACAACCGTCAGATCTACCTTACCGGCATGACATTGATGATAAGCGCCGTTTTCGTGCATTTCGGTCGTAATATTTATGAAGCAATCAACACCGCTCTCTGCATTCTTACGGACGTGCATTTTTCAGCCTTCAACTGGCAAATAAATCCGCCGGCCAAGTAATTACCGTTAATAGTCGCCTTGTTGGCGGCGCCGGTTTTCATAGAGATCCGGCCGGGAGGAGTGGCCCGGCGTCGTTGGCATGCAGTGCGCCGGCTGGGTGGGCCCTGCACGAGCCGACCGGCCGGTGGTCGCCCGACGCCCGGTTGGGGGGGGGGACACCGCCTGCAGAACCCACCGGGAGGGGGGGGGGCGTCCGCAGCAGCAGCCGCAATAGGCGCGCGCCCTCGCGTCTTCATAAAAATGTCACCGGCTGTAGATCGCCAGCGCCGGAGCTGAACCGCCGTCCGCCCCGGGTGGTGGTGGTGGGTCCAGCCGCGCTGCGCTGGCCGGCCACCGCGCCGGCCGGTCATCCGGCTGGCCTTGTGGTGGAGCGGGGCGCCGCCTCGCCGGACCCCCCCCCCCCCTCCAGTGTGAGGCGTCTTTGCGGTGTTTGTCGTCTGTATAGAGGCTCGGATCGGATGTGAGCAATGCTAGCGTCTCTACGGATTCGATACATAACATTTATGTATTTATACGCGTTTTTGTAAGGGGCTGCCTGGATACGCGAACTTAAGAACCGTCTAACTTTGACCGCTCCTGCTGCGGTGGCTACACGCGTCTTGGTTTAGCGCACCACGCGGCAGTCAGGCGCTGCGGGGGGAGGGGGGCTGACCGCAGGGGGGGGGGGGGTCCAGCCGTCACCGTGGGGTCAGAGGGCACGCCTCGGAGGTGTTGCCGCTCGTCACGCCGCGAAGCGCGTCCTGTCAGTTTACGAGCGACGCTTCTTGGCGTGAAGAGACGGACGGTCGCTCTGATACGGGCCGTGTCCCATAGCGGCTCGCTGGAGCTGGAAGACTGCCGGCCTCCGTCCCAGCTGGCACTGGTCAGTGGGCGGTTTCGCTTGCTGCTGGTCAACTACAACCTCTCTGGATGCACCAGTGGCTAGTGACAGTGTCCACAGTGGACAACTGGACATCCCTATAGTTTCTCAGCACAAAGCTGAGGATCTGTCTGTTACCCACCGGGTCTAGCTGGGTTCGCCAGCCACCGGGGCTCGCCAGCTAATACGTCACCGCCGCTGGCGCTGGCGACGGGGTGGTTAGCGCCGCTGAATCAGTTGGTGATTGCCCGTGATTATCACGCTGTGATTGACGCTGTGAAATGGTGGTGGTTTCATGGTCAGTGGACACGCGTAATGACCCGTCACTGCGTCTCGCGAGGGCTTGATTGTTGTGTTGATTTCACAGCAGTGAAACGTTGGTGTAGATAAAGGCGTCCTTGCTCCTTAGCCTCATTCACGGCGTATAGTTATGTTCAGTATTGAATGTTTATTAATTGTGTAAATTTTGAAGGGGAACAGTACCTCCCCCGCCAGGTGGCTTATGTGGTATTTCAGTCCCACGGTGCTATTTCGGGGAGGCCGTCACCTTTGAAACACTCCAAACTAGCGCCTCTATCGCCTGCTTTCCCTCTCATTTCGTGCCAGCATGCAACTGCACTGCAATCCGCTTTTGGTAAGCCGTACTTGAAGAATGGCTTCTTTCCGCGGCTATGGCTATTTTCCACAGACTTGGTCTCTGCTTCTGGTTTCGTGCAAGGAAGGGTCCGCCTAAAATGAAGTTGCATGGATTGATCTAAGGCAGATAGAAGTTGCATGGCACCTAGTTATGGGTGACCGACTGCGGCTCGTTAGAGCCTCCAGTGACGTCATTTGCGGGAGAGACCGCACCTGTGACGTCATCAAGGGTAGACGCTGTATACTGCACAGGTGGTGTGCATGTGTTTTCGCAGCGCCGCGGAGGATTTTTTCACACTGCTGAGACTATTTGTGCTTTTATGGTGGTGCTATTTCCGAATCTGGGTGTTCTTGAGGCTGGTGAATGCATAAAGCTTAAGGGGAAACGAAAGATGATGATGCTTGTTAATGTAATGATATTTTTTATGTAATGGTGGCATAGCATGCAGCCCTGACAAGTCATGAAAACGAAATTGGCCTCTGTTAGCTACCTCCCTAGTGAGTTCCTTTCATAAGAAATGTGGTATCCCCCGTAACTAAACAACGGCATGCTAACTCCACACAGTTTTCCTGTGAAGTCTTCGGCTACTTTAAATTTTCGAAATATGGCACGCTCTCGCCAACCGGTATATCGTGTCATTTTTTATACGGGCATGATCGGGATAGATATAGAGATAGTGATAAAGCCACTGTTATACTGCTGAATCACTTTCTTGTCCTCAAACTCGCGGCATGGCATGCAACTTGTGACCAGGGCGGTCAAAGACGAAGACATATTCCACAAGGTCACAAAGACAAAAGTGACTGTGAATCGTCACAAACACACATTACTTTGTTCTATCGGGGACGACTTGATAGTCGGAACAGTCCTATCCCCTGAAATCCAAATTATCATCATCACTGGCGCGACCTTCATTGCGAAGTGCATGAATCATACACTCGATCATCATCATCATCATCGTGCAGCATGGCGATGTTTGAGGAGATTCTGCAAGGTCCTGTATGGACATCTGGTCGAGAGTGGAATCATGCTGTAATTGAGTTATTTTCGGGATTCGTTAGTGATCGGCGGCAGGGTTTGGCTGAGGTCATGCGCGCTGTAAGGATGGTTGAATGTCAACAGAAACCGGCAAGTGCCACATTGCACGTAAGTGCTAGTTGCTGAGTTAGTTGCAACGTGCAAGGTAGATAAAATGTCGTTTGGACATGCGAACGCAATATACCTGAAAGCCCACGAAAGGCTAGTCAGGTGCCATATTTTAAACCCAAGGTCAGAATTGAAGTATTTGATCACTCTTTGCATCATTAATTACTCTTTTGGCTGTCGATTCACTCATTCCTAAGCGTGGAATGCACTTTTAAAAGTATTTTCGTCGTGTGCAATATTACGATTCTCGTGGATGATATCGTCATATCAGATAATGAGTCTTTTGGGGCCACTGGTGCCTCGTCGCCACACTCAAGACCACAATAATGTGTGGTCAAGGGATCCCGTGGAATCACAGCTCGTGACTTAGAACCGGAAAATCCCGTCAGCATATCATCCGACGCCTTATGTTTCAGTTTCTTCCAGCTGGGTGGGCATTACGACAAATCTGAGGATTAGGCTAGGTGCGGTGGGGTCGGGTGGTTTAAAATCGTGCACGCGGTCTTATACCAGAACCGTGAGCGTTTTGTGATCATCACAGGATGCTGATTCAACTCGATGTTGTCCGTCATGACTCATTATGAAAATCGCGCAGGCTGTTATTGATAGAGATACTCCTTGTGGTAAGCGCGCTCGCCTGCACTCATTCGACGAGCAAACTCGGTTTGATGTTTACTAGACTCTGCACCGTTTTGCGGTCATATCGATACCATGAAGTGGCTCAGTCGGATCAAAGTGCCGCGCGCCGCCGCCGCCGCCGGTGCGTCACATCTTGCCGCCGAATTAGGCGCAGATTAGCCGAGTTTTGATCTGGCGCTGGGTGCGCTGCTCGATATTACCTCCCCCGCGGCGCCTTTGATGTTGCAGTGGACTCGCCGGCGATCTGCCGGCACCGCCCACTCGACTGACCCAGCTGGCGCAGCGGGCACCGACCGGGCTTTAATGATACGACCAGAGGCCACATGTGAATGTCAATTGTTGTCGCTAGCGGGAACTGCCTCTTTGAAAGACTTCCGGTGATGGCGACTGAAAAGAGTAGCTCGTGCCCCATTCTTGTGTTGCTTGGCCCCTTGAAGTTCGCCGTTTTTGAAAATTTTGATGTGGTTTGGAATTTGGATGTAGCTCACATGTTTCCGCGTGATCGGAAATGATGTACGACTCAGATATGTTATTTGATTTCCAACAATGCCATCAATGAGTGTTTCCTGCTGAAAAAGCCAAATAAGCAAATAACCAAACAAGGCATGTCAAACACAATATGACCCCTCCTGGACCCACCAGTCTGTCTCAGCTCATCCCTATAGTTCCGAACCTGTCTCACTGCGTTGCGTCTCGTGAACTATCAACGATCGCCGTTCTTACGGCCATGCGCGATGTCCTCGTCATGATCCAGGTGTGGCCGAGCGGCCGACCGGCCGGCCGGGCGGGCGGCGTTCGGGGTAAATATTTTAACAGCGCCGCTGTCGACGGGCCGACTATTTCAGGTGCGGCGCCGCGGGCTGACGGATGACCCTCACATGCGTGACATGATGTTTGACTAGCCCTGGACAGCGCCTGAGGCGATGATGGCGGCGGCGGCGGCGGCGGCGGCGGCGGCGGTGGTCGTGGCGGTCTGGCTGGCGTAGTGCCGGAGGGGAAATAGCAGAGCTGACATATTTTCAAATATTGAAAATCATTACCAGGGCTAGAACGATTTGTTTTCCGTTCTGAGGACTTGGGTGGGCGATTAGCTTGCGTGCGGTTGACGGTGATGTAGTTAGAGTCATTGGCGCCGGAAACTGCTTGTCACTTGATTAATTCAATCATCGTCCGATGTCATTAACCTCATGTTAGCACTTTGAGAGTTGGGTGATTTGATATCACTAACTGTATCCAAATGTGTGATTTTGAAATCAGCGAGCGGCACTTGGCGTGAACGTATAGAGGCAGTCAGGACACGAGTATCGGTGTCGTTGAACACGTTCTTCGACAGCCGACACGTATCGTGTCACGCGCGCGACTGTTCTTTTTCACTCGTCGCCGCCGCGTACGTGCACGCTCGTGCTAAAATGTGGACCGTGTGCATGGGGCTGAAACCTCAAACCGTGACTACGGAAGTTTCTGAAGTTTGGGGCAAAATCACTGGACGAACTATTCGGCGAATGGTGTGTTTCATTTCTCGGTCAATACTTAGTCGGGTTTGGAAGCCTGCCTTCGATTCATTATTTGTCCTCTTTCACAAATATCTGCCAATTTTCTGCCCTTAACCAACTCTGACATTAGACAATACCTTATTTGGGTCGCTTAATGACTATATAAATAAAGTTGTTTCAATTTTGCCATTGCTGCCCTAATCCCACATTTCACCATACCGACACACCTCCATGGAATTTCCGTTTCTTGTCGCCGAGTTGTTTCTCCCCTGTCCGTGATTTTTTCCTGTCGCGCCGCCCGGTCGGCCCGGAACGCGACCCCACACGGGGAGGGCCATGAATCTCTGGGGGTGTAGAATTACCCCCGGCGGGGTCCGCCATCGGTCTTGGGTGTCGGAGGGCCAGCCGGTGCCCGTGGGCCGCCACGCCGGACGGACGGAGTCTGGAGGAGTGGAAAGGGAGGACGGACGCAAGGGTTGGTGACTTGAGGCGGGCTGGTCGAAGCTAGGGTAGAATGTAGGGATTTAGTGCTCTGGTTGGAAATCTGGTTGGATGTCCGGTGCCTGGATTGTAGATTAGGTGTTTTGGCTGGTGATTGGCTGTATATGAATATTTTAGTTTTTGGGTTGGAACTCGGGCTCTTTGGGTCTTGGCTTGGAGAGGCAATAGCTCTTCTTCCCTTTTATTCTGGACCGTCTGCTTTCTCTGGATTCTACACAGACACTGAGGGATAGCCTTAGGACATCACCCTACGCCTACGCCGCCGTTACTCTGTCACGATGACGTCACTACGCGTCACGCGGCACCTGTCGGTGACGGGTCGGCGGTCCGGGCGCACAATAACCGTCATTATCCAATCCGAGGGTAGTGCGATACGCGCCAATTATGGGCTCGACCCGCGCCGCCGCCCGGACATGGCAATTAATCAGCTGATTGTGATAATTAATCAGCTGACTGCGCCGATAAGTGGGTTTCTGTCAGCGTTTTGAAAGGGAGCAGAGCGCATGGACGTGTTAGATTGCCACTGTTCAGAAGCGTCGAACATCAAAAACTAAAAGTGTTCGCCTTTGCTACCGTTTTCGGCAAAGTTGCAAGTGGCTGGCGCACAAACTCCCAAACGTTCTTACCGTTCATCACGTTGGCAAAAGCCGCTCTAAGCTTAGTTTCCTTACCTGTTTCGGTCGTCGCTTCACCAGAAAACGGACGCAACAGGTGCTTGCCTGACGCCTTCTGCTTGCCTTCCATACAGTGACTGATCAGTGGTGGCCCAGTGATTGATCAATGACGGGTGGATTGGCGCCGGTGCAGACCGCAACAGGTGCCCTCCCGCCTGCCTGCCATACGATTCCTTCCGGCGTGGGTTGGCCTGGTGGGTCACCCACCCCTCCCCTTTCCTCCCCATTCCGACCCTCCTTCCCCTCCCCTCCCGTGCACCGACCCTCCACGCTGCTGCCCTCGCGCCCCCTCCACACACACCCCTTCCCACAACCGCCGCCCCCTCCTCCCTTCCCGCAGGTTTGTGCTACCCTACCGGCGTCGTGGTGCTGTGATACAGTGGACAGAACTTTGAGGATGTTGGGCAAAGCTAAATGACTGTGGCGAGTCAGGTATGCCCGCGTTTGGAGGGGGGGGGGGGGAAGAGGCATTGGTGACCGGTTAGGGGAGGTTTTAGGGGGTGTAACGGGTTAATAGGTAGACGAGATGTGAAAATCAGACACCTTCGTCCTTCATACACTGGCAAATTCTTCCGTGAATCTTTTCGTAAGTTTCTTGTTGCCACCAGCTTCTGCTTTATAGCTACCTGTTTGGTAAAACCCGATTTTTATGGTATTTACCCGGCTCATATAGAAGTGCCCTCTTATTTGCCGATTGAGATGATTGCGATAATTTTTATTTCCAACAATAGTCATCTATAGGTACCTGTGGCTATTGGAATGCTGCCGCTGTTTGTCATCCTGATTTTATGGAATCCTTGATAATTTGATCGGACTAGTCTTTCGTTCGCCTTCGTCCGATACCAAGTATATGACTGAGACGACCGAGACTTCAACAGTCAACACGTCAAAAAGTCCTCTCATCTTCAGTCAATTTTCCGTTTCTTTTATGTGAACGTTAAAGAGTCCCTTGTTGCTCTGAATGGTGCCTAGCTTGTGAATCAGCGTCATCAGGTGCGTTGCATTTCTGCTGGATGCAGTGATAGTCTAATTGGGCTGCCTTAGAATGCATTAAATGTTTAATGGCCATCACATGGTAACCTTGATTAAATCTTTCATTAACTGGGCGTACCTGATAAACGGAACGCAAAAACCAGCTGTGCCAGTCGGTGGCTGCGCTACTTCCTGATCAGGTGTTTCGACCTAACGTCAAACTTCACTCTATGGTTGACTCCCAGGGGTGTCATTTCGGGCCATGGGGACAGGTTCGGCCCACTGTCAACCCGACGCCTTTTGTGGTGGGTGCGGGACAATGCACCGGGCGCGACCCTCACCCTCTCCGGCCACCCCGTACCCCAGAATGTTTGGGAGAGTCAGCCAGGTGACAGTCAAGGTGCACATGGAGGGCCGTTCCGGTCGGTGGTGTTCATTCTTGGGGCGGGACCGCTGTCGGGGGCTATAATACCACCGAGACGACCAGAAAATGTGTGGAAAATATCCGCGAGAATGGCCGGAAAACCACCAGAAAACTCATGGAAAATGCGCGCGAAATCCGAGAACCCGCGCCGCGACGACACGTGGTTGGCGCGCCGAATTGGCGCGACGCAGGAAGCGATAAATCATGGGAAAACTATGTAAGTGGCCTTCGCGATGGGAATGGCGCTGACTCGGCAGTATGCTGTGCAAAGACAGCCAGTAGCGGCCGATGGGATCGTTCTCGAGTCTCCCAAAGACAGCCGGTAGGAAGTTCTCGAGTCTCCCGAGTCTCCCCTTCCTTACGCGGCTGTGAGGCGACGAGAGACCGCTCTCATCAGCTGGGCTGATGTTCGCGGCTCGTTCGGCCAAATCTGGGTCAGACAGTGCCCGTGGCGGATAGATGACGAGGGGAAACCGTACGAGGGGAGGCGCGTGGGGTTGGTTTCCAACGCCCAGTTCGTCAGAACCCCGGTGGTGAGCACCTCTACTATTATAGCTCTCCTGCTGTTATAGCATCTCTGCTATTATGGCTCACCTGGTGATGGCAATTTGTCCATCAGAGAGGCGCCGGAGACTGCTGGGATGAGCTGATGGCTACCGATTTCACCATGTCGAGTTAATTGGGGCGGATAAATCGCAGAACCCCAGGGGCAAAATAAGTTCATCTGTTGCCAAGGCTTTCTGATTGCAACCATTGGATCATCCTACTATGGACGTCAAACCCCTTGAGACCCCACTTTTTTGCGATAATTTTTAAATGCGTCAACTCTCGTTGACAATATTCTGGCAATGTGTGTTTTAGAACCTGCCGAAACTTTTATTACTAAGGTATTTTGACGCCAAACGATTATGAAAGGTACTTCTCATTCACTCGTAATGTTAAATTTCACGGAACGAATCTGCTGTTTGGGTAGAGGCTACGCGCTCATGGGGCGGAGCCACGCAATGACGTCAGCGCAAAGCTCCGCCCTACCCCTCCGGCGCTCCTTGCCCGGCGACCGGTCACTCGCGTCTCTCGCTCCATTCAGGCTTGATGGTGGGCGGTAGCTGGTAGCGGTAGCGGGCGCTGGTAGATGGCATTTAGAGCAGATGGCGCTGGAGGCGGGGCTCGAGTGTGGCCGAGCGCAAGCCTCTGCCCGGGTCTGAATTGACCTTAGCATTACGAGTGAATGAGAAGTACCTTCCATAATCGTTTGGCGTCAAAATACCTTAGTAATAAAAGTTTCGGCAGGTTCTGAAACATACATTGCCAGAATGTTGTCAACGAAAGTCGACGCATTAAAAAATTATCGCAAAAAAGTGGGGTCTCAAGGGGTTTGACGTTCATAGTAGACGACCGATCTTTTGTTTTATGCGGCCTCACATGGCGCTACACTGCTAGCCCAGTGAGTCACTGGGCTAACATGAACATTATTTATGCTATGCCAACTGACGCATGCTCTTATTCGGCGTTGACCCGGCCCGTTTTTCTTCTATCCTAATTAGCTGTTCGGCGGTGCGTACCGTTTCCGGCGCCCCATCTCTCTCACCCCTCTCACGACGTTCTTTTGCGAGGACAAGGTCAGGATATTTGTCACCACTGGCGGCGGAGGAGAGAAGGGGAACGACCGAGCACCGTCGGCTCCTCGCCGCGCCAGATGTGACGCCTCAGATCCAGTTACGGCGCGCAGTCCCGTCGAGATCGTCGCGGTTCGTCGCCGTCGTCTTGCGACCGGCGCAGCGCATCACCCCGTTGGAAGGCCGCCCCATTTCTGGACAGATGACCCCACATGCCTCCAGTGGCGTAGTCTTGGGCTTCGATGCCCCCTAGTAACGTCATACATTGTCGCCGAATTCCTGTTCTGATTGGTACGAGTGCGTAACGAGACGAGAGGAGACATGTGCGAGAGTGTCACTAGCGCTGTGAGTATTTGGGAGCTGGACGCAGGGCACTTCCATGCATTTACCGAGTCCATGCTTATTTCTGTTGGGTAGGGTGACCTTGTCTGCTTTGAACATTAAACACATCCCTTGCTTCAGATAATTTGTTGGTAATTACTACGAATAGATGTGCCCCTCCATCGGCGAGGAGCGGTCGGTATTGGTGACTAATGGCTAGTGACCACTGACCAGCACCGTCTGACGTCATGGGTCATCGGTCGCTCATCAGCGGTCAGCGGTCATCAGGGCGCCGTGGTCTGGATTCGCTCTGCCGCCCAGCTGCTGGCCATTAGCTGACCATTAGCTGGTCACCAAGGACACACGGTCAGACGCTGCAACGGAGCGGCGACGGGGGACGTGCCACCGGGAGCAGCAGACTGAGCAGCAGGAGCCGCAAATAACGGCAGCAGACCGCACCAACACCAACGGCAGCAGACCGCACCAACACCAACACCAACGGCAGCAGACCGCACCAACACCAACGGCAGCAGACCGCACCAACACCAATCGGTCAACAACACCAAACTCACCAACCGGAAGCAGAAGACTGAGTGAGCAGCTCATCAATGGCAACAGCAGAGCAAATGCACATCCGCAGCTGTGAAGGCGATCCCATAAGAAGGCTGCCGCACCCGAATGGAAGACAAACTCAGCAAGAACAATAACAACAAGCGCATAGAAGATCATACGATCGTTACATCCCCTGTTGCTCCACAATGGTATCCGCCGTCGCATTGTGGGATCTGGTGGATCTGGCAGATCCATGTCTGCACCTCTACCGGCCACTCCCCATACGCCGTGTACACAAACGGAGAGTCTGCTTTGCGAGTAGGTTTCCCACAAGTGCGAACCGTGAACCACCAAGCCGCACCCAGCTTGAGAAACGAGCGCGAATTTTATCATCGACTGCAGTTGGGTTACGCTCGAAAGCAGCTCGAAGCACATGACTAACCCACCGAGGGCGCCTCTGTCGGCCTGCATCTGAAGGACTTGAGTAGTTGTGTTTGTAGCGATAGGGGTACGGCGAATGGACAGTGTCACGTGTTGCCTGTACTGGGAATTGGCATGCTGATGACACAGCTGCACTTGGATTCGTTAGAGTGTAAATGAAATGCACCCGACAAAGTTATGAATGGGTATCTGGTCCGCTAGTGTTGATTCAAAGGCGAGTTTCGTATGGAACCCAACCGAGTTTTCCATGTGGCTTTATTGGCGCTTCACTTATTTTTTATGTTGCCAGGATCGTGCATGTTTCGTAATGGGGAATGTTCCAAACAGTCATTGCCCACTTTATGTGACACTGCTTCATGTTTTATGTAATCCTAGACGTGGTGTCCTTTCCATTGGAGGTTGTGAATTGTGATAACAAATGTCCTCGTGACCACGTAACACCTGTCTTGTTTCACACAGGCGGTAGTGAAACGCGGCTAATCACGTGGAAAATCGAAATAGCCGATAGTGTTCATAGAAAGGATAGATCACATGCGTTCTAGATGATCGAGGCGAAGCGTTGCCTTAAATGCCTACCTAATCTTGATGAGGCTGAGCAGCTTTTGAGGACTGAGGAGTTGACCTAATGGTGTTGACCCACCGAGACCCATGCTCGGCAGCTTTGGGCTTAATGAAACTCTGCTCATTGCCAGTTTGCGTCAATGCTACTCTTTTGACTCATGGAATGCTTTTCAGTCCGAAACCTTCCTTATTTCGAGATTCTCTTTTTCTATCCGTTCGTATACAGCATCATGAAGCTGAAGTGGCTACTTCTGGATCACATGGCGTGACAGGCTGCTAACCCTTTCGGCACGTCAGGTCCGGACCTTTGTCACCAACATGGACGATCGATACTGTCCTCGTGAATATTCACGTGCCGTCTTTAATTAATGGCGTCAGCCAAGTGGCCCGCTCCATGCAGGACCGTTCCTCGTTGCTTCACCACACGCTTTTGCCGCAGAGAGGCAAAATATTGTACGTGCATAGCGGAGCAATGAAATGATAGACTGAGCAATTACTCAGTTACCTGATCAAGAACCTGTCAAAGATCAAGATTGGGCTGTGATCAATCACACAACACATACCTGTGGTAGAGGCGCTTGGAATTATTCTGAACATGGCCTGTTAAGTCCTTGCAGGAATCGATATAATTTTTTTCTCCAGTGTTTTATGTAGGGAGCGTGATGCTGGCTTTCCTGTGCTGGGGTAACCAACACATCCATGGAGCATTGGAGCATCCATAGGAGTAGGTACTCAGCACCCTCAACCTGCTCTGCATTGCAAAGAGCTATGACTCTCAATATCGGACGGACACTTTGGTCTCTTTCAGTGCACCGCGTTCCCACGCTGAACCAATGCTGGATTCAGAGTACCGTGCACGACTTTGCTGGGCGCTGTACTGTGTCACAATAGGACACAGTGTGGGGGACACAATGGGTCTCAATACCAGCGGTGGGGCGGGGCGGGGGAATGTGATAATGTTCGGATAATTAAAATGGTCAGCACTGTGATATTAATCCGACCGAACCCGTGACCTGAGGGCGTGCAACTGGTGAATGGAAAAAGCGAGGGTTTGGGGAGTTCGCCGACCGGGAAGGGGCGTATGGGCGGCGTGCAGGGCTTTATCAGATTCATTAGCCGAATTATATATTATGCATTGCCACCTAGTCATAATTGCAACATTTTTGTGCAGGCATGTGGCGACCTAAATTGTCGGGCAGCGTTCCATGATAAAAATCATCACTATCTTCAGGCTTCTATACCTATTATGGTTTATTTGTTAATCTAATGCCGGCACAGGAAACGTCAGTGGCCACTTAGCGAGTATGCTTCCGTCGTCTGTTGCACTTCTTCTTGTACCTGATCCTCGCCTGGGTATCCTCTCCTGTAAGGCTGTTTCCCAGTGAAATTAACATACACCAGGCTCCCATATTCCATTCACTTGTTTGTCACTTCTCGTGGTGCTATCTCTCCTATACGACAGCGTACAAGAAACCTGGCGCCTTCAAATTCATATCGCCTCCCGCCTGCCGATACTGATTAGGCACCTACTGACGTCATTGGACAACGTGGGCGGGTCTGACAGCTATACGCTCGTTTGTGGACGCTTATCACAGCGAGATTGACAAGTGCCGCTTATAGTCGAGAGGTCTAACGCGTCGGCGGTGCCGAGATCGGCCCTATGGACGCGATTAGGACGACTTGTTAATTCTCACACGGTGTGATAAGAGGCTGGTTTTTCTTGTGAGCGCTCTGAATAGAGGTGTTGGTGGGTTTGTGATATGGGTGTGGATGTGCAGGCTGCTAATGAGCATACTGGAGTTGTTAATTGATAAATATAACAGCGTTATACTTTTGTTGTGGAATTTGTTGAATGCCTCTACCTACCTGTTTTTCCATTTCACGTCCACACATGTATGTTCATCCGCATCCGCTCTCGCACATTTCTACAATTATCTATCAAAGTTTTCGCATTATACGCGTTATACACATACATTCCTTCATTTCTTCCTTCATTCCACAGTTTTTAGGTACCGTAATTCGTGCGTCAACCTCCACACATGCCCACCTGTGTCTACCTACCCGCTCTCTACGTCTACCTGGTCCACCTGCTCTCTCGTCCAACGGACAGGGCCAACCGTCGCGATTTATTTAAAAAAGGCCCGGCGTGGTGCCTGTCTGGGGTGAGATGAACGGACCGATCCAGGGCAGCGCAGGGGCGGAGCCAGGGGATCAGAATGGGGAGGAGGGAGCTTAGGGCGTTGGAAGTAGTTGGGAACACTGCTGGGTCAAGTGATAGTTTTACATGTGCTCTTTTGTTGCTGCTCTTGAATAAGTTTTGTTTGTTGGGCTATTTATAGGTATAGGCAAATTGCGATTGTCAGGCTGAATAAAGAATATATAAAATGTTACTCTATTTTATTCGCAGCACTGTTCTTTCCAATAATTTTTGAAAGCGATGCAATTGCAAAATATATGGAGTTCACTATGCTTAATGTTTATGCCAACATTTTCTGTCCCCATCCCCGTACCGCGCCCACACCTGTTCTCATCTCGTCTGTCTTACTGCCCCCCCCCCCCACTGGTACGGCTCCCAGTTGGCTGGCTCCGCCCCTGTCAACCGACGCCCTCTTGGCCCACGGACGCCCCCGCTCGCTATATTGTGATAGCGGGTAGTTCAGGGCGGTGGCGGTGTCCCCGACACGGTGGTGGCAGTTGTGGCACATTAGAGACGCTTCTGATGACGAGTCTGGTGCGTTTCTGATGTAAAAGGAAAGTCTTCAATTGATGTATTGATGTTTTGGATGTATGATTGGATGGAGAGTGGATAATCAAGGAGATTCATCCGTCTCAAAGAAAACTCCAGCTTATAGCTGAAAGTGTGATACATTTTTGTGGAAGGCACATTAGTTTCGTTTTTACTGTCCGGCCTCAGGCATGGGAACGCCGTAAGCGGTTCAATGAGGTATGATTGGAACAAGTGTTCTTTTCAGAAGGGGTTTTGTTCCATTGACCCATTTGCTTCGCATTCCTTTTGACATGTGCTACGACACATGTTGGATATTATCAAAAATATCGAATATGGAATATTAAGTATCGTTTTCGAAAAAAATATGTATTTCTCAGGCCTTGTACGTCTTCTGTCGAACTTGACACTTATCGAAGTTGCCGTGTCAGTTGCGGCACCCTGGCACCCTGCAGACATTTCTGGCGCCGTGGTCATGTTTCTGATGCATCTGAATTTAATTATGTGAAACACAACCGTTTATTAGACGCATTGCGGAGTGTCGTACGCATTCTCTTCGGATCTTCAAGTCCCTTATCTGACCTCTCTCCAGCGCACCTTTCGGCCGGCAGGTCCTCCGTCTAACCGACCTCCTCTCGCTACCTAGTCTCCGAGACCCCGGGGCACCTGCCGCGGTGACATGGCGCATTCCGGCACATTGTTTTCGCCGCTGCTCCGGTCCAACGCCCGCTGCTTTTTAGTGGTGCGGCGGCGCTCCGCCTCGATGCGGCGGCAGATTCCAGCGGGCGAAGAGATGGACTCGGTTGAGTCCAGCGGGAGAACGGATGGACTCGGTTGATTCCAGCGGGAGAACGGATGGACTCGTCGAGCGCAGTGGACAAACGCATGGTCTACATTAGGAGCGTCCAGTTGGGTCCCTAGAGCGTCTTCAGTGTCATCAGAAGGGGGTAGTGTTATCGGCGTCCTCAAAGAAGATTTTTTTTCTCGTCGGTCGACTGTGGTCCTGTCGTCTCCGTCGTGCGGTAACTTTGAGCTGGTTTCGTTGATGATATTTCTGTGACATCTCTGTGTTATTAAAGCATTTTAGATGCCGCTCATGCCAACAAGAACAATGTTTCATTTCTTACTTCACCTTTTGTTGTGTAGGATGTCGGCGGCATCGATAGTTCTCTGAAGTCCTCTTTCGGTAAAGCCTTTTACTCCACCCGCCGGACTTTTCTGCGGCTCTGTGGTCCGTCTCCTTCTGCGGTTTCGTCGTCTCGTCTGACGATCAGACCTCGCCCAAACGAGGCGCCAGCTGCGCTGCGGTCCAGTCTGTGTTTTGATTTCGCAGAATCTGTCAGTCTGGCGTCTGTCCGCGGGCGGCCTTGGCCTGCGGATGGTGTGGCTCATCCCGGTGGTCCGGCTCGTCGTCAAATTTCACCACGCCGCCCGGTCGCCATGAGACCTAAACTGTCTCACCACCCTTGGGATTCACCCTTGTACCCCGACCGCAGGACAGGTCGTGGGCTGTAGACCGTAGGCCGTAGACCGAAGGCCGGTCGTTCGCTAGGTCGGCTGGCTCATTCCCTCCTTTGACCGCGACGGGGCTGGTCGTCGTGTCTTCGAGCATAGACGTAAGATAAGTTTGTACCTGATGACGGTCATGATGCCATCACTTGTGACGTATGTAACGCATTTCAAACGCGCTAGTTAGCGCAGGAGGCATGAAAATCAGTTACGCTTGAAGCGACGAACTCCTTTGAAGTTTTACTGGAGTGGCGCCAGGTGTCATGCAGACTCACGTTGGTAAATGAGCTTCGATTTGGTGTTTTGAAGCACTTCCAAAGTAAACTCAAACGTAGTTGCTCGCTGCATGCACCGCTTCTCTATCAAAGCAACGCAAAAACGTGCGGCACTTCGAAGAATCGAACCCATGTGTGTGGGCTCCTGCTCAGTTGGCAGCATCTGGAGCGTGACCTTCCCGCCTGGGCTCCTCCGTTTCGGGGGAGCCAGGGGATAAATCTCTGGTCTGGAAAGGGGACCGGCGACGCCACAGAACCCTGGTGTAACCCGATACGACGACAGGAAACGGTGGTGATTAGCTCATATTTGTTGTCGACGACTGGCAGCCCCCGTGTAGTGGTGTGCGGGCGAGTCTAAGCCTGTTTTCAGGGAGGTCTGGTGGGGTCTTGGATGTGTTCTAGGATAATTTCTCAGTGAAGTCTTGGTATGTTCTTGGTATTGCCTTGGATAATCTGCAAGGTACTGACAAACTGGTAACGGACACGGGTGAACTGGCGCAACTGGCCATCACATTACGTCTGCTTCAATACAAATTCAATCACAAAATCTGAAGTGCTCGCTGGGCTGGCTTGTGATTGACCTTCCGCTCAAGTCTGCGTAGAGTTTGTTGACTTTTTAGAGGGGCGGAGGCATCCATGCCATATTTGGTTCAAGGAGAGTAGCTAGATGTTCGGCATTTTAATGATGTGTGATTGTGTCTCAGGTATGCTAATGGTCCCTTATTTGCCCCTGTGATGATTGTCGATATGTTTTAGTCACGCCGCCGTCGATTCGGTCTCGAGCGGCGACCGTTTTCGCAGGTAACTCGGCGTTCCGGCCGCTTTCATGCCTCATTTCCGCTCTCGAGCGGTTTTCAATATCTCACGGCTGGCTGGGTCACCATTTGGGGCCGTTGATCGGTTATGTGAAGCCACTTCAGAGCCTCACCGGAGGCGGGGTGGAATTCGTCGCGCAGAGGGCCCGGCCCAGCGGCACACAATCGGCGCTGGACGCTGTTGTGGCGCTGTTGTGCGCCGTTTTTGTGAGCACCGCCCTCTGTCCGCCCTCACCTCTGATGGATCCATTTCGCGGCCCGCCTGGCGCACCTCTCCCCTCGTCTCCCCTTCTCCTCTCCTCCTGTCTCCCTTCTTCTCTCCTCCCGTCTCCTTATCCATCTCAGACCCTGCCAGTGTGGGACGGTCGTGCGCGCGCCGCATACCTGGCTCCCTTGCGTATTGTCCGCGCGGCGATATTTTAATTTCTGCCGGCCGAAAGCCTTCATAAATCTTGTATAAAACGTGTCAGATTGAATAACACTGGTCGGTGGAAGGGTCGCTCACAAACAGAGGGTACGCCGCTGTGTGTCCGAGACCCGGTGCGTCTTTGTGCGCGGCGGCCCTTCGCACGCCGCCCCTTTGCGCCGCCTCCGCCGCCACTGCCGCCGCCGCCGCCGCTGCTCCCGTCCCTGTATGGGTGCTGTCGTGTGCTACCGAGAAGGGTTCAAGGCGAGGTGTTTGTTCAGGAGTTTTGGTGGGGTTGAGCCGGGCCCCGAACCGGCCAGAGGTGTGTTACGCCGGATTTGGGCGTCCCTTCCGGTCCGTTTGTTGTTATGCGTGTGGTTGAGCTGTTTTAGCCGTGTTAGGGCTCGCAGACTTGGGCAGTGTTGTTCGGTTCATATCCGTCTTGTCTTCTTTGTATTAGGAATCGTTGCGGCTCATTGAAATGCTTAAAGATCCACGGAACTTACTAACCATGCGAAAAGCAATGCTTTACGCTTCTCTGCCACGTGAATCTTCTTCACGACTGCCTCTTCACAGGCTTTCTTGCCTGGCCTTGACAGAGATCATCTCATTCTAACCCTTCTTGGTGAAACCAGCGGGGCGTCCTCTCTGAGAGGGGTGTCGGTAGGCGGTCACATGACACCGGGCTGTCACCGGCGTCTGTCAGGCCCTGTCACGTCACGTCAGTTCACGTCACGTCACCCACGTCAGCCACACCATTCTCAGAGCGAGACGGAGACAATCGCAGCGCTCGCTGTGGTCGGAGAAAAAGCGGACACGGTCTGAGTCTTGGCTGGCTGTCCGCCCGGCGGCCCCCCTTCCGGACACGTGCTGGGGAGGGGGGGGGGGGTGTCAAAGGGGTGGCAGTGTTGAACCGGAAGCACCGTTGTTGTTGGAACCATAGACCTGTATGGTGAAACTCGATGGTCTATGGTGGAGCTCAGTCTGTGCTCATGGGTATGTGTGCTTTTTGTTGCTTTTTCAGGTAATTTATAATGCAAGGAGAATTTGAAGGTTGTCTTGAATGACTTGCACAAACGATTAATCGTCATATTAAAACTGGTGTGGGAATTTCAGATAGATGCATCCTGAGGTGCAATCAATTTGTAATAATAGTTTATTTTTCAGACCTGTACAATGAGACATTAATTTACTTCAACTGTATGATGACTATGACCTTCCACTCACACCTACATAACTCAGCACAACTAATTACCCGTCGCGGACTTCATGACGTGTGCGCCGCATGCAAAAACCGCCCTAATTGAATCCGAGCTGCCGCCTTTCCGGGAAGAGATTCCTGTGCGCGGCGCGGCGGCCAAACCTCTTCCAAGGAGCACGACTCGCCGGTGGTAAAAACCAATCAGGCGCCGGCATTTCTCACGACGCTCGTTTAGCGCGGAGGGCTGGTCGGCCGCCGGCGTCCTGCCCAGCGCTGAGTTATTGCCCGGCCAGCGCTGGTCAGCCCGAAACCAGCACCAGCGATGGTGATGATTATTATTACCGAGCGCGATTTGATTGGTCGCCGCGTCTCGCCTCGGGACCGGATGGGCTAACAAGGTGGCTATCGGTCGTCCGTGCGGCTGGGGACATGTAAATATGCTAAAATGCTGTTAATGATGCGCCCAGAATGGGAATGGAATGAGACGCCGGTGTGTCGGCCCTGGAGGTCTGGCATGTGAGTGGACCCTGAACCTGGAGGTAGAGGTGAACATTGGGCACGTGGAGGGCCCACTTGGTGTGACCGTAGTCATACGACTAGTTCTTGTTGCTTTTTACTAATGTCCGAAGTACTGTGGAGATTTTCTAACAGGTTGCGATGCCTGGTGGCTGAAATAAAAGCCTCCTCATCCCTAAATTCTACCTGAGTCAAGTGTCAGCAATTCCTGAAACTGGCACCTCTAACCGATCTCGTCATTCGGAGGTTCGATTTCCGCCCAAATCGGGTAGACATCAGACGCCCGTTTGGCATCTCCATATCTCTGGTTCCATCGCACACCTCACCACCGCCGCCACCGCCGAACTTTGAGCTAGCTTCTACCTCCACCGCTCGACCAACCACCGCCACAGGTGGCGGCGTGGTTTGGCGATCGCTCCAAGACAGCGCGAGCGTCGAGCGGCCGCCGGACGGTGGCGACCCGTCATCGCCAGACCGGTTCCAGGGAGGTGCATTCCATCCGGTTTATCGCACGTTGGTCGGCGCAGCGCAGCGGCGCACCCAGGCAGGGGTGAGGCCGGCGCAGAGGCGGTGCCAGGGATTATACGAAGGGGTGTGTAGTGCTGTTGGAATGGGACGGTTCAGTGCTTGCCTTTGTCAATGAAGTGGGAATTAAACCTTAGATGATTGTGGAAAAGGCTGGAATTTTCGCAGGTCGTCTACTCGGAAGGATCAACCAGTAGCCTGTTGTGGAGAAAGAGTTCGGGTGCAAGAGGGGCTTGGTATAAGGAGCTAAATGTCCACTATCATATTGAGGCATTTGTCGCATATTGCACCTTACTTTAAAAATATTTGAACTTCGCACTCGAGTAATCCCAAAAATACTTGCACCCGGCACGCTTGATCTAAAAACGCTCGCCTGATTCATTCCCTGACGTTGACCGTGAGCTTGTATGGCGTCCCGCCGGCACGGGAAAGACGGATGGCCTCTGAACACAGCCGTTGGCGAGCTGTCATCCTGCCGACAACAATGGATCCGCCATCGAGAGCGCCCGGGCAGTCACACCGCGTGCAGAGGGAATATTTTATCGAGCACTGGGCGACCGGCTCTTGATTCAGACGCTACGCCCAGAATACGATGGATTTGTGATGTTCGGAATGCATCAGCACGCTCGAGTAATGTCAATATCCGGCGCTTGGATCTCTGGTTTTCTTCAAGGTCGAGTGCTTGTTGCCCTGTCCATTTACCGATAGATTTATGGCACAATAATCATAGCAATTATGTTGTGCCGCATGCGCCAGTAAATAGCACGTTAGAAGCGATGCAGAAATATGTATCATAGGCTGAAACCTGGCTCTTTAATCTTCATATCATATCTACCAACTGCATCACGCATAAGCCTAGTTTTAACATCCTGATCATTTGATCAAATTTCTTCCTGCTCTTTTAGCAGCATCCTTTTGGCGGCATCTTCGTCTCTTTTAACACTATTCTCATCTCATTCGGCACCACACAGCTCTTTAACACTATGCTGATCTCTTTCGGCACCATAGTCATCACCTTCTTCAACAACCAACGCTGTCCTTTTGCTCTTTCATCACCATCCCTACCTAGTTCCACCACCATCGTCTCCCGGGCGCCATTTTCGTCGGTGCCGACGCGGGCCGGTCGGCTCTGCGGCCAGTTTACGTCGGCGTCGACACTCTGTGAATGGTTGCTCTAAACAGGGCAGAGGGTGGCGGTAAATATTTGCCGCTGGCGTTCGCCCGTCAGCCAACACGATCTGGCCGGGGCTGGGCCCTCGGGTGGAGGGATGGGGGAAGGGAGACAGGTAGAGAGGGTAGAGCTCACCTCACTACTGGAAGACAGGTTGAGAGCGTAGAGCTTATACCTAGCTACTGGAAGATGGATAGAGAGGGTAGAGCTTATACCTGCCTCTCTACTGGAAGACAGGTAGAGAGGGTAGAGCTCACCTCACTACTGGAAGACAGGTAGAGAGGGTAGAGCTCACCTCACTACTGGAGGACAGGTAGAGAGGGTAGAGCTCACCTTTCTACTGGGAGACGGGTAGAGATTTTAAAGGGACGGACACGACCTGGGAAGGGCTGGATTTTGGGGGTGAGGGTGAAAAGGAAGAGATGGGATGGGATAGAGAATGGAAATGATAGGCAAAAGAAAGGGCATGCCATTTTTTGTGGGGAATACGATGGAGGGTGGATAGAAAGGGTGGCATCAAACTGGAAGGAATTAAGGACGAAAATGGACAGAATGGAGGTTGAAATGATCCTCCAATCTTCGTTACGGGGCCCGTTTGATTTGAGTTGATCGGTGCAAGATTTCAACAAGTGTATGAATCTGCATGGTACGCTGCAATGTACTGATACAAAAGTCGGAGACGTATTCTCCAGAGGAAACTCATGTCTCTTCTTTACAAGCCGTTGGCGGTGTAACCGATAAGAGGCCTCCTTTGAAAACAGATGATGCAATGAGTATATCGCTAGCATAAATGGGTCGGCATCTGTTAACCACGCTCTTGTATAACCTGTAACTGTCTTGACATTTCACGTTTGTTGTCTTTTGTTATGTGTTTGTGGTTGTCTAAGTGCCTTTTTGTCTGTTCCAGGTAAGTTCTCGGGGATTCTCTACGTCAATCATACTTCTCCAGAACTGACATCACTGCACCGCAAGACAGTCGTAAGTGTTGTCAAGTGGTTGTCCGTCCATAGTCTTTTCCGTCGATTCATATCCCAACAGTTTCTGAAAACTGAGGCTGGAAGGCACCGCTTCCAGTCGAGAAGACTGTTTTAGGTAGTTGGTGATGTGGGATACAGGAGAAATTTCCACGGGTGGTCAAATGGAGTGCGGTTTGCAATCAGTCACCAGGGATCTGTAATAACCTACAACATTCACGGGTTTACGCGTGCTCATTGTGAACGAGTTCCATATTCCCAGCAGTTAGTTTCGAACCAAAAGAAGTTCTTGCGTCTCGGCTTTAGTTAACAGTATATTATGGGCTTGCATTCCCTCACGTAAACATTTAACGTACATTTTATGATGTGCAAACTGCGAGGGACTGAAAATAAATTGGTTAATTTAACGACATATTTACCTAAAACTGTTTTGCGACTGTGGTGACATGAAGTTAAACTCGCATACCTGCAGTTGAGTACACATTTGATATAATCTTGCACGTTGCCGTTCATGACCGTTTGCATGTCTGAGAACGCATGTAGCGTGTGTTTTATTGAGGCGGTTCACGTACCATTTTAAATGTCACTCGCCAGTTTCATAACGAGAAAGAATGAATCCGACCACCAATGCAGACCCGTCGCCCATTTTTGTTTGTATATCCTGGTTCCGTAGTATTGCGATGTCTCGGCGAGTGTTTATCCTTTACATGGGTGTACTTGACACGGATTAGGGAAGGAAAACACTGATTACCCGTACTGATTGATATTCTCACGCCTATGGGAAGTATTGTGGCGAAAAAGCGGCGGCCTAAACTCGGCGAACTGTCATCGCTTAATTAATGGTTTGAACTGAATAGGTATTATCGCACATCATATCCAGACTTTGGGTCTGTCCTTTTTCTATGCTCAAGGGTGCTAAACCCGGCCGTAAAATGTTATCATTATGACGAATGCTGTCATACGAACAGTGTTCTATTGCATACGGACAACAGAATGCTGGCGTCATAGCGGGTGCAACGCTGTTGCACTGATCATATTCCTGTGCAAAGTCAAAATGTCGTCTAACCACAAGTATCTTAATTTTTGTAATAACTAGTGCACCATCTACGTTACAAACATCAAACTCCTCGCAAGCAATCAGTTGCATTTCCACCTTGGGTGTTCTCTCTTTTCCCGCGGTGCTGCCTCCGTCAGCCAAGCTAAGCCAAGCCTACCAAAGACACAGTGTGCAAACTGTGCAAGCTGTGCATTGAACACGACTGTGCACTGTGCAGGACCGTGCACCGCACGCCGCGTGCATCAGTGAAGGGCACGCCGCTGGACCCCGTGTGTATGCGCCACTGCCCACCGCCGCTGGCTGCCCGTGCGCCACCATTCGCCACCGTTTCAGACTCCTAATACAGCAGGGCTTAGGGAATCGGCTCGGGTTTCACTGATTTTGAAAAGATGTCTGTAGACTCGTTTAACTGAGAGCATCTTGCAGCTGCTTTAACGCTCCTTTCGGGATTCATCCTCAAAAAGTTGTTTGATGCTCACGCTTCTAAATAACTACTTTTATGCTTTTATTGTGTTGATTGCTGCTGATGTTTCTTTTTTAGAGGGAGGGGTGGCATGCAAATATGAACATAACGGAATCCCTTTCACCACTAGTTGGCAGATATATGCCATGTCGAGCTGCACATGTACACTTGTGTATGCGGCTGGCTAACGGGCTGTCATTTTATTTTCTTGGAACGACTGTTTGCAGATTTGACTGATAGTGGTTTGCGACGGAAATTTATCATCGCTGGGTGCTCTGCAGCATATGCCTGCTGGGTACGGTGCTGCTGTTAGGGTGCTCAGTGTTCGCCGTTCAGTGCTTACTGCTGGCTGCGCAGTGTGCTCACTGCTCATTCAGCGTTCACTGTTCAGAGCATTCGCTATTTATAGTTCAGTACTTATTGCTAGCCGATCAGTGCTCACTCGACACTCACTGCTTGCGTAGCTCAAAGTTCAGTCAATGAGGTAGTGAGAGGGGCGACGAATCGGAACTAACCCAAACGAAACGCACTGAAGTGCGTTCCCAAGTAACCGTTAGTTGGGTGAAGTGGGCTTCGCTTCGTTGAATTTGGGGGAGGGAAGTAAGGGGAGAGTCAGGTCCAATACATTTGTACTCTGACCTCAGGCATACTGAGATACTGGGGCGGGGCTGGGGAGAGTGCGGGGAGGGGTTTCGTTCTGAGTCACGTACTGAGCATTGTGCCAGCGCGAGTATTTTTAATCCATCATGAGAAATTGTGACGCGTGCCCTGGCTCCTGGCCCCGGCGCTCGAGCCTCAGTGGGTACCCGCCCCCTCCCCGCCCACTGGAAGGCACAGCTGTGCTGCAGCTTGGGGGGGGGGGGGGGGCTGGCATCGGCCGAGCGGCCAGCGCGGTGTCTTTGTTCTGCTGGGCGGCTACTGACGGGTGTTGATCCCCTCCCCTCACCCCTCTCCGGGCCCTCCCCCGGGCCCCTACCTGCAGACCGACATACCGACGGTGGATGAGAAATGACGTTTGTTTTGGTTGTGATGGACCGTCGGATTTACTGAGTGAGTCGTCATTGTGTTGGTACGAATTATGCCAAAACGGGTAGGAAATGAGATGGGGAATTGAGGAATGGGCTATCACTCAGAATTAGCAGGTGCTCTGAGAAGAAAGACAGCAATGTGACAATGTTGATTGATGAAGTATTTGCTTTATCTCTTGTTGAAAGATTGCTGCTTGATTACATTTATATTTTAGAATGTTAGTATGTCATGACCATTTTCAACCCACTGCAGTGGGTCGCATCAGTGCACTGGTGCTGTTGGGACTGCTGGGCTGGAATTGGATAAAAGAAAAGTTACATGGAGATGCACTTCGTATACTCTACCGTAGCCCTTGAAGTCTTGCATTTACCGTCATAACCGTCTCTAGACTATCCTCGCTTCCTCATTATGCAAAATCCAACTACCTTAAAGTTCCATTGCCTTCAATTCATTTGCATGGTAACGTTCTTCCTCCATCTCCCACTACCGTATCTCGTCTCCCTCTGGCCTCCTACCCCTGTGGTCTCGGCGGCACATCAGTTGCACATCCCGTTTGCCCTGTACCCAGCTCCACACTGTAATACCTCACAATAGCCGGCGCCACTTAGCGTAATTTAGCCCCTGCACGAATGCTAATTAGATCGTTTTAGTAGATTGCATATTTACCGGGATAAATTAGGCCGCCGACAGTCTGGCTCCTACCACTTATTCAAAGGAAACAAACGGGGCGTGCAGAGCCCGGGTTTGGGACGATGTCTGGATGCGTGTGGGCGGGTGGGATCCTCAATGGTGATTGATGGTTGGGCTGGTGTTTTAGCGCCGTATTTTTGTGGTGCGGAGGCTTTTGTTGTCGCATAGGATCACGATCAAATTATGTATTGGATGGCATGATGGTGTGTTTTTAGATTTGTGGAAGTTATTAATTGAATGATGGAATAGCATTATTCATTGGCACGTTATCGTAGCATTATTGCACATTGATGCCATAAGTGTGCCATGAGACTTCATTATTTTATTGCCATCATTTATGTGTTATCAATTACGGTATTTTGAAGCAAACTTGATCAAAATAGAGCGTAGCTGAACACGTATACCAGCCGCTCCTCAGCGATCATCTTCTACAGAGCACGTCGTTGTTCCGTGCCAAAACGCCTCAGGATCCTACTACATCTCAGAGAAATGCCCTACGAAAGCCTGACATTCCTTTTCCCTCACGCACAAACATCGTCTTGATCCGTCGGAGCTATTCGCCAGCATGACACACACAATGCCAAACTACATTCCATCTCTTCGCTGAAAAAAATGCATCTGTCCAAGACTGGTTGAATGTCAAGCTATTCGTCTTCATACTCATCACCGTCGTTCTCTTGGTGCTAACTGTCCTCACCGGAAAGCGTCACCAACTAACCGAGCCGCCGTCGAAAACTGGCGCCTTTGTCGGGTGTTCCTCAAGGCTCTGTCTTGTCGCCGTTGCATCATGCACACAGCCGTGCCCGTGAGCGGTCTGTCGGGAAAGTCGTGTTCAGTGGCCGCCGT